>NW_015401954.1:0-4247 GCF_001527695.2 Protobothrops mucrosquamatus
CAAATTGGTAGCTAGGAGTTTTAAGAGGGATTTTTAAGGGAAAGGAGAATTCACCAAAAGCTTTCTAACCTGCTATAGACTGAGAGCCAAACCTGACACGTCGTCAAGAGCTGAGACCAAGTTAAAGACTGGCCAGCAAGAGGGGGCGTGTCAAGTTTGACTACTTGGTCTCAAGAGCAGGCATCCAATGAAAACCCATGTGTGAATTCTCCATCTCCCGTACTGGAGAAACAGAGAAGCCAAACCAACTCAGCACTGAGCAAGCCCAGCAGCCTTGGAAAAGGTACAAATGAGAGAGGGATTCCCTTGGAGACACACTGCTTAAGGGGAAATGTAGCTTCTCCCCTTCACCATTGTAAGCTGGGTAGGAGTGCGCTTGGCTTGCAGACTTGGAGAGCTTCACAAAGAAAGGAGGAACACACATACAAATACACCAAATTAAACCTCGAAAAGCAGGCAGGATGTTGCCAAAACACGAGACACCTGGAGCAATAAAAGCAAAAAACTCCAGTTGAAGTGCAGCGGAGCCCAGCGGTCTTAGAAAAGGTGCAGACGAGAGAAAGAATCCCTTGGAGATGCAGTGCTTAAGGTGAAAGTAGCTTCTCCTGCCCCTATTTGCACCCTAAGACACACACACACACACACACACACGCCTTGGGGAGGGAAGCCTCCTCCAAGGCTTTGGGGGAGTCCCCAGTTGCAATCTGGGCTGGTGCGTGTTTGTCTTGCAAACTTGGAGAGTTGCATGAAGGGAGAACGAGTCCAGCTGGGGTGCCGGGGAGGGGGGAGGAGGAAAGTGAGAAAAAAAAGAAGGAGGAAGAGGGAGCAGGACCAGGAGGAGGCAGAAGAGATAGCAGAAGCAGGAGGAGGGAGAGGAGGAAGGACACAGAGCTCAGATGTTACAAACCAGTTGCACTGAGCAAGATAGCTTCTGCTCTGCCACTCTCCCGCCCCTGCCCAGACCCCTGCAGACTTGCCACATTCCTGGAGGTAGAAGATGTGTTTTCAGCACACCTCCAGCTGCACGGCCCAGTACCGGTCCATGGACCGGGGGGTTGGGGATATCTGTACTAGTCAATCTTATCTGCTCTAAACTGAACTCTAACCATGTTGCAGGTCCTGTGGCAATTATTGGGATTAGGTCTAGCTCAATTGTCTAGGGAGAGTCTGATCCTATTGCTATTCTTACTATCATAAGATAGGCCCAAGGAAGACAATAGAGTCTTCCTTTGATAGGCTTGGAGCTGTTTGAACAGCAACTTCTGTTAGCTACATGCCCTTCTGTCTGGTCATTGCCTCCTGAGAAGGGACAGAAAATGAGATTAGGCTCTGACAGTAGTTAATTTTTCTTTGAGAGAGGGAATGGTTCCATCATCTCTTAAGGAGGCTGTGATCTGCCCCCCCCCCCCAAGGCCATCATTATATCCCATGATACTGGACAATTATTATGACCTCTATATTTGATTATTGTAATGTGCTCTACATAGGGCTGAACTTGAAGAACAATTGGAAGTTTCCATTAATGAAGAACGTGATATAGCAGCAGTTAATTTATCAGATACCCAGCATATACATCAATTATCATGAACTGCAGCAACTGCTGGTGCACTTCTGGTTGCAATTGAAGGTGCTAATTGTCACTTTTAAAGGTCTTCATGGTTTAAGACCAGGTTACTTAATAGACTGACTCTCCCCAAATATCCCACCTGATCCAGAAGTAGGTACATGCTCCGGGTACTGTTGGCTAGGAAGTATTGACTGGTGGGGCTTAGGAGAGCCTTTTCTGATTGCACCTGCCGTTTGGAACTTCATCCCCATGATATTACATTGTCCCTGTCTGTAGCCCTGGGTGTGTAACAACATAGCCATCTTCGAGCTATGTTGAATTGTTTGGATGATGCCTAGCTGCTATGGGGTTTTACCCAGTGGTGGGATTCAGCCAGTTCGCACCACTTTTTGTTGCCCAGGCCCAGAATGGACTTCCAGAAGCGGCATCCACACAGAGAACCAGTTGTTCACATATTTGAATCCCACCACTGGTTTTACCTATTGGTAATATACCTTTAGACATGGATGTGGGAGTGGTGGCAATATAAACTGAATAAATAAAGATAGATTCTGGTGTTAATTTTAAAATCTTAAACAAATCTGAAGTACATTCCCCACTATAACCTATCTAACTACCCAGATCAGAAAAAAGTGCATTTTAAAATGCCTCTACTGCCAATACTTTGGTACTTAATAAACAAGAGATGAACTACTCCTAAGGTGGTGCATAGGCTATAGCACGTACTCCTCATTAAGATATGTTTGGCCTCCATTCTCTTAGTATTTAAGGAAGTGACAAGATGAATCTATTTGCTAACTTTTTAGCTGTTAATTGATTTTAACAATACTGATTTTAATATGATTTTAACTGACCAGATCAAACTCTTTCTTTTATATTAATGTATAAGCCAATGTGAGTTCTTAACAGACCTTACATACTTGTGATAAAAAAAAACGAATTTCACTTTTTACTTGAATTATGAACCTAATTTCAGATTACTCTACTATGACAACATTTGCAAATATAGTACACATCATTTCCTTTACATTTTTATATTAAATAATCAGAGAGTGAATTATATCAAATTTAGTATTTTAATTTCCTGTAATAGTAAATATGATCTGTGAATGGATTTTCATCTGACCACCAGGTGGAGCTGTAGCATTAAAAAACTATTTTTATAATATTCCTTCTGATCAATAGTCTTCTATTGAATCAAGACACATGTATAAATGTTCACAGCTTTGCTCACTCAGCTACTTTAAACTAAAGAATTCATCGAGAGTCTCTGTTGTTTTCAGTAGTAGTTTCTTCACAGTAATATCTCAGTGATACAATTTATTTAAAACAGAAGACAACATTGCAGGTGACAGTGGCTGATTGATCTAATGCAAGGGTCCCCAATTCCCGGTCCGGTACTGGGCCGCAGCCACTTAGGAACTGGCCATGCAGCTGCAGGTGTGCTGAAAACATGTCTTCTACCTCCAGGAATGCGGCAAGGCTGCAGGGGTCTGGGCAGGGGCGGGAGAGTGGCAGAGCAGAAGCTGTCTTGGTAAGTGCAAGGTCCTCTGACGGCTGCACTTGCAACTGGTTTATAACATCTGAGCTCTGTGTCCTTCCTCCTCGCCCTCTTCCTGCTTCTTCTGCTACCTCTTCTTCTGCCTCCTCCTCTTCCTGGTCCTGTTCCCTCTTCCTCCTGCTACTTCTTCTTCCTCCTTCTCTTCTTCCTCACTTTCCTCCCCCTCCCCCTCCCCCTGCACCCCAGCTGGACTCGCTCTCCCTTTGTGCAACCCTCCAAGTTTGGAAGACAAACATGCGCCAGTCCAGATTGCAACCGGGGGCTCCCCCAAAGCCTCGGAGGAGGCTCCTCTCCCCAAGGCATGTGTGGGTGGGTGGGTGTCTTTCTCAGGGTGCAAATAGGGGCGGGAGAAGCTACCTTTCACCTTAAGCACTGCGTCTCCAAAGGATTCTTTCTCTCATCTGCACCTTTTCTAAGACCGCTGGGCTCCGCTGCACTTCAACTGGAGTTTTTTTGCTTTTATTTTGATGCTCCAGGTGCCTCGTGTTTGGGCAACATCCTGCCTACTTTTCGAGGTTTAATTTGGTGTATTTGTGTGTGTGTGCGTGTGTGTGTTTCTCCTTTCTTTGTGAAGCTCTCCAAATTTGCAATCCAAGTGCACTCCTACCCGGCTTACAATGGGAAGGGGAGAAGCTACATTTCCCCTTAAGCACTGTGTCTCCAAGGGAATCCCTCTCTCATTTGCACTTTTTCCAAGGCTGCTGGGCTTGCGCAGTGCTGAGTTGGTTTGGTCTCTCTCTCTCTCTCTCTCTGTCTCTTTTTAATGGTTTTTTTCAGCACTTCCTCAGTGTGTTGGTTCTTTGGTTTGCTTTGGTGGAAGGCTAAGTTTAGGATTGTCTCTTTTCTTTCCCACTTTCTTAGAAGTGGTCTAATCTAATACAATAATAGAAATAAAACACATTGTTTGTTTGTTTGTTTGCTTATTTAGAAAATTTACAATAAATGTAATGCGCTTAAATCATCCTGAAACCTTCCCTTCCCCCCCCACCGGTCCATGAAAAAATTGTTGTCTCCCATGAAACCGGTCCCTGGTGCCAAAATGATTGGGGACCTCTGATCTAATGGATGTTCCCTTGCTGAGTGATAAGCAAGTAATAACAACATTAGACATGAAGATAT
>NW_015401955.1:0-4246 GCF_001527695.2 Protobothrops mucrosquamatus
TAGATGGCACCTGGCTCAACAGCAGTAACTGTGAGAGAGATCCTGGAGTCCTAATAGATAACCACTTAAATATGAGCCAGCAGTGTGCTGCATATGCCCCAAAAGCCAATTCAGTCCTTAGGTTCCATCGGCAGAGGGATGGTATCAAGATCAAGTGAAGTGTTACTATAGTTTTATACTGCTTTGGTAAGACCCCACTTGAAATACTGCATCCAGTTTTGGTCACCACCATACAAAAAAGATGTTGAGATTGTAGAAAGAGTGCAGAGAAGACCAACAAAGATGATTAAGTGACTGGAGGTTAAAACATATGATGAACGGTTGCCAGAACTGGGTATGTCTAGCCCAATTAAAAAAAACTAGGGGTGACAGGACAGCAGTCTTCCCATATTTGAGGTGTTGTCACACAGAAGAGGGGGCTAAGGTCTTCTCCAAAACACCTGAAGGAAGGAAGAAGAAATAAAAGATGGAAACTAATCAAGGAGAGATCCAACCTAGAACTAAGTAGAAATTTCATGATAGGGAGAACAATTAATCATTGGAACAGCTTGCCTCAAGAAATTATAGATCCTCCATCACTGGAACTTTCTAAGAAGACATTGGACATGGTATAAGATCTCCTGCTTGGGCATGGGGCTGGACTAGAAGACCTCCATGTCCCTTCCAACTCTGTTATTCTTTCTTGACTGTCCACAATATTCTTGGGGGTCTTCTCCAATTATAAAGTTCGAAGTGCCAGACAGATGAGAAATATACATATGTCTCTTTTCTTTTCCAGATACACTGCAGTATCCAAAGAGCAACTATGGGCAATACAATTACAAAGGATATTGTAAGGAGAAAATTTGAAGATTTAAAGAGAGATTTGGATGAAGGCAGTATCCCTGAAGTGGCAGCTGAATACAAAAAAAGCTTAAATGAAATGCAATGTCTGCCCCTTAATATCGCAGTTACTGGATGTTCAGGATCTGGTAAATCCTCCTTTGTCAATGCCATCCGGGGTGTAAGTGATAATGATGATACGGCAGCCAAGATTGGGACAGTAGAAGGAACCATGGAGCCAAAGGCATATGCTCACCCCTCTTTTCCCAATATAAAATTATGGGACCTTCCAGGAATTGGAACACCTAAATTTCAGGCAACGAAATATCTGAAGACGGTCCAATTTGAAAAATATGATTTCTTTATTATCGTTATCTCCAGTCGCTTCACTGAAAATGATGCTATGCTGGCAAAGGAAATACAAAGAATGGGAAAGAAGTTTTACTTTGTGTGTAGCAAAATAGATGCCAGTATAGAAGGTGAAAAGAGGAAAGGAAATTTCAATATGGAGAAAGCCCTGGAGAACATAAGGAATTACTGCAAAGATAATTTGAAAAGCCTAGGTGAGCCTTCTGCAAGAGTATTCCTGATATCCAGCTGGGAGGTGCACATGTATGATTTCCCTCTCCTGAAAGAGACAATGGCCGCTGAACTTCCTGACCACAAGAAGAATATTTTAACACTGGCTGTGCATATTTTCTCAGAAAATCAATTGATGAAGAAAAAAGAGCTAATGGAATCCTATATAAAGAAGGTAGCTTGGGTTTCTTGCGTTTGTGGAGCGGTGCCTGTCCCGGGACTCTCTATCGCTTGTGATATTGGAATTTTGGTAGATACTCTGAAATATTTCTGCAAGGTGTTTGGCTTAGACGACCAGTCCCTTCGTTTTCTGGCAGCTCAGACGGGAAAAGAATTTGAAGAGCTGAAGTCAGCTATCAAGAAAACCCCGTTAGGCAGGGCAATCGATGCAGAATTGGTATTTTCTCTCTTGATGAGGTCATCTGTTTGGGTAGCTGTGTCGGTTGTGGAACTGGCTCTTGATTTTATACCTGTTCTTGGGTCTGTGTTTGGTGGAGCAAGTTCATATATTGTCACGTATCATTTTCTGAAGAACTTTCTTGATGATACTGTGGAAGACGCCCAAAATGTTCTAGCAAAATTTCTTAAATGATCAGAGTCCCAGGGAAAGATCCAAAATAGCTCCAACCTCCTCTTTGAAAGAGGCAGTCAAACATTTCATCCAAATGAAAGCAGGGGGAAGAACATAAAAATTATGCTTCAAATATTAGAACTACCTATTTGCTTGCTTCTTTTAATTATTCTCTGATTAAAATACATGCTTGATCACCCTAGGAGGAAATAAATATCTCTGGGTGCAGATTATTCCATGGGAAGGCAGAAATTAAATATATATCTATATGGTTTGGTGGGTGGATTTTCTTTTCTTGTTTCTTCTCTCTTTTTTTATCTGTTCTATTTGTAACAATTATAAATAATAAATGTTGAAACGAATTCAGTGTACTCTGCTTATCTTATTATTGTTATACTGTGCATTGATTGTATAGCTTCAATAATTATCTGTCAATCTACAATATTCTTTTTGGAATTATATATCTTGTTGAAATAAAAAAAAAATAAACAAAGTTCTAATTCAGGACTCAGCTAATTAAATTTAAGGGGGAACCACTAGAGGAACTGCTAGAAGCCATTGGACTAAACTACATTTCATCCACTCTAACGTTTGTTAACTCATTTACAAACTGAGGAACAAATACTTGGTGGGGCTGAGAAGAAAGTGTCTGGAAGTTCCTTGGCTGAGAACACGAGAGGTGAAGGCTCTCTTAATGCAGGGGAAATAAGCTCAAACCACAAAGACTTTTCAGAAGGGGAATGACTAGATAGCCATTTCTCAAAGATGCTGTAATGGGAGCCACACGTTGGACTGGGGAGGGAAGGGAAATATTATTGAAGCAGGAGGAAAGCAGCTTAAACGGATTCCAACTTAAATGTTCTGGTCCAAGAGGGGAGGAGGGCAGGTCCCATCAGGCTTCCAAGATTCAGTAAGTAGACCAAGTAGAGTTCCCATCATTCTTGTGAAACCTGTCTTCTGGCTTTGCCAGCAGGACATGGCCAGCCCAGAATTGGCCAGGTTCAATGAAGGGTAGAGAAGAAAGATGGGTGAGACTCCAAACTGGCATCCCTCAGCTCACCTCTGATCTCAGTGCAGGTTGAGGGGAACCCCCCAACCAAGCAGGAGGTGAACTTGCACACATCTGGGGATTCAGAAGTGAGATGGCTACAGGCTGGGCTTCAAGGACTCTCCCTGGCTCTTCTGAGAGGTGTCCAGCCCAAACCTGCCTCCTGGATGGGAGAAGGTTGGTCAGTAGGGTGGATTCAGCCAGGACTGGAAGCTGACCTGGAAAGCGGCAAATCAATCAACTGACCCAGTTATGAGCAAGGGGCCTGCCGAGATGGGAGCTGCAACTTACAATGTGAGGATTCCCACTGCCAGTGAAGAAGGCAACCAGCCTGTAGTCTTTCCTGTCCCACACTGGGCAGTGCAATTAACCTCCTCAAGTTGCTACTTTCACAACTTATATGGGACTGTTGATATTCCAGGTGCCAGAGGGATGGGGAGGGAAGGCTTGGGGGTGGGAAGCATTGTCCTCCCCCCTGGGTTGCCAAGGTTCCTATTCAAATCAAGCAGGGAAAAGTGGCCAGGTATATCAACCCAGTTACATCCTCTTGCCAGCAGACAACAATTTGGATCCATCTGTGCCATGACAGGCAGGCATTCAGAGGGAGGGTGTGCAGTGAGAGCACAGTGAGGCTTTAAAGACCCTGCTATTACTGAACAGCCAATCTCAGTGGCAGTAATTTTGGCCTTCTTGTGCAGTTGGTTTCTTGGTCTGATTTACCTAGGGAGGCTCCAGGACACCCAAAGGACAGAGGCAGCAAGGATACTCCAACCTTGGAAGAAGAAGAAGAAGAAGATTTTTATTCATTTGATTTCTGCCCCAGAAATTTAAAATGTGTTTGCTTCTTTTCAGACCACCCATTACTTCACAGAGGAACTCTGGATGGTGTACAGATAAAATATCAAAACATAGAAACAGTATATAAATGTTAAGGACAGGGATGAAAGTTCAGAGCAAATCAGTGAACAAGTTACTTAAGACATGGTACGAGATCTTTCATGGCACTAGCCAGCCTGATCCTTCAGGTGCCCTGATCCATGTTCCAGAGCCATGTTTTCACACCTTTCCAGAAGCTCAGGAGAGTGGGGGTCTGCCTCACCTCTGGAGGAGGGGAAAAACTCTTCCAAATGGTGGGGGCTCTCTTCTTGTACCCCACCAGTCAGAATTCTTTAGCTGACTCTCCATGGAGATTCCCAGTCATCCAGGTCATGGTTGTCCCAAAGGTG
>NW_015401956.1:0-4245 GCF_001527695.2 Protobothrops mucrosquamatus
GAGTCAACTAAATATCAACATATCCCAGAGGCTTGTGTGCCACCATCAGTAAAGGAAGTGAAGCTGAAAAGAAGTTAGATATTTCAGCAAGAGAATGAAACAAACCATATCTCCAAATCAACCAAATAGTCTGTACTGGAAAAGAAAGATAATATTCTTGAAAATCTTTTGGGAGACTAAAACATATAGCACATGCAAGGAGACCCTACAATATTTCTGAGTTAGATTTGGGGGAAGGGAGAGCAGTCCAGAATAAAGAATTAAAAAAAAAAAGTCTCCCTGGCTACAGGAAACATTCAGATTGTTTCTACTAAAGGAGCTATTGCAAAGTACTGATGGAAAGGATGTCTAAACTTCTATATTTACTATATTCACCATTTCCTTATTCTGAAATTGCAAACAGAGTAGGCGGACATTCAAATATGTTGACCTTTCTACTGTGTAGAGGTTTTGTCAGCTTCCGTTCTCTTAGGGATTCCTTGAAACATAGTATTTCACCAGGGATGCTAAAATTTATGCATGCAACTGTGCATCCCATAAAGTTCAAGTTACAAATAAATGCCTTTCTAGATATGTAGAGATTAAATTTTACCTTGGAAAAGATACTAGCTACCTCCGGATTCCAAGCTTACTTCCCTAAAATGCCTCACTGGATATATTTTAGTAGCAAGTTAAATCTAGCAGTGTGGATTCATGTGGCAAATGAACATTATAACAGAGAAGGGTGGGAAGGAGTCATTACAGCTTATATCAGGGGTAGTCAACCTTGGCTCTTTTATGACTCGTGGACTTCAACTCCCAGAATTCCTGAGCCAGCATGGCTCAGCTTGGAAACCTCTCCTTTTCCCCTCAGCATGGCTGGCTCAGGAATTCTGGGAGTTGAAGTCCACGAGTCATAAAAGAGCCAAGGTTGACTACCCCTGTTCTAGGGGGTAGGTTGAATGCAATCTGCCTTCTGTTTATACCTGCCATCAGATAGAGATGACTACCCCTGGCCTATATGATTACTGGGGACCAAACATAGACTACCAAAATATCCAATCTGTCATGGCATGTGCATGCTGGTAGCCATGCCCAGAGAAGGAAATTGGAGGAAGGGTTATTTGTACTGCTTTTTTTTTAAGCTAAATAAATTGCTTCAAATCTTCAGAATGGGATTAGCTGCAAAGTGTGCCTGTAGTTACAAGTCTCTCTTTCTCTTTCTCTCCCTCTCTCTTTCACATATACACACTAACACACACAAAGTATTTTACAATTCTTTAGTGAATTAGTACACTAGAATATTGTGCACATTACACTGCCAATGTCAATACTATATGATCAACTGTTCGCTAGAAGACTATAAAAGCAAGATGGTGGTTCAAGTGGTTCAAGCACTGGGCAGGTTAGCAAGTCTGTATTCGAGACCTGAGAGCTGCCATGGGGCGGGGTTGAGCTCTCATCCTTCACTCCAGCTCCTGCTGGGGAAATGAAAGGAGCCCTCAACTTGGCATCCCCAGGGCAAATGGTGATATTACCAGCTAATCCTTTCCACCCGGAAGCGCCTCAGGGCTTCTGACTCATGTGCAAAGAAGAAAACCCCCAAAACCGCTATAAGGCTATATGTATATGAACAACTACAACACTATATGTTCAAGGCAGAACCTATAAATGTATTAAATTGGCCTGCAATGTAGCATCCCTTTGTGGCTCTTATTCCATCTGCTATACTTGTTTCTAGGTGTACATGAAGGAACAGCATCTATTTTCTATGCCTTCCATTCCATTTCTCCTTCCAAACTGCCAAACTATTCTCCAGAATGCCAGCATTACTCTAAAACCAGAGTATGTCATTTACTGACCATTTTAAAGAAAATGAGACAGTGATGTATGTAATCGGGAAGGCAGCTCTTTCAATTTAAAAGTTTCCATTTTCAGAAAACTCCACTCGAGCTAATGGTTTGGAGACTATAATCGGAGAGAATAAATGCATACAAATTTATTGTTTTGATTTGTATGTTTTATTTCATGAATGTTTAATATAGAATTATTGTGGGGAATTTATTATGGGCCACATCCAATGTTACAGAAGCAGAATTCTGCTCTGATTATAGGACACCTTCTTTCTGTCCTCTCCCCTCCCTTCTGTCCTCTCCCCTCCCTTCTGGTTTCATCAACAGAAACAAAGGATGCAATGGTATGTTTCTTTGATTTTGATATAGTAAGTATCACTTTCAGAAATGTTATGTTAGCAGATTTAAAATTTAAGTCAGGCCTCAAAACTTACCTGTTATACTTAAGGTAACCTACATTCCTTTTGTAGCCACCTTTTCAGTCAATTTTACTACTTTTTTATTTTGGCTTCTGTTTGTTATATAAGGTTCATTTTGTGTTACATACTACAGAGAGAGAGACAAAGAGAGAGAGACAGAGACAGAGAGATTTACACAAACACCTTCCTAGAATTTTTCAATGCAGTACAATGTAGAATACACACAAGAACAAAGATAGAAAATAAGAAATAGAGAAAGAAAAATGTATTGTGGAAAAAAAACATACAATTGTTTCTTCTGCCTTTTATGGAGTTATTATCATCTTAAACTTTTCATCTCATTCTTAGTCCTCAAATCCTCAATTTGTTTTTCTCTTTTTTCAGCAAAAAGTCCATATTATGTTTTCAGTTCTTTAAAAAAAAGTCTTGTTTTTTTTCTTTCTCTGGTCAAATTGGTCAGCTTCACCAGGCAGGCAGGCAGGCAGGCAGGCAGGCAGGCAGGCAGGCAGGCAGGAAGGCAGGCAGGCAGGCAGGCAGGCAGGCAGGCAGGAAGGAAGGAAGGAAGGAAGGAAGGAAGGAAGGAAGGAAGGAAGGAAGGAAGGCAGACTTCCCAGGCAGACCACATTTGTAATATTACTTTACTGTAAGGCTATATCAATAAAATGTTGTAATTCTGAAAATACAAATCTCCTGCTATCTTCTTACAGCCGCTTATTTAAACATTCCCTAGGCAACATTTCTTTGCCTCATCTCTCAAAATCTTTCTCACAAATTATTACAGAAAGAAAAAAAGATATTGAGGTTTATAGTTGGATACAGCCAACTCTCTCACCCTGTAATGCTTATCTAAATAATGTCCATCTGAACCTTTGACTGAGATTTTCTTCACTTGATGGATAGTGGGAGATAATGGAAACATGCTTTATCCCAATACACTATTAATTATGTTTGTGACTTTTGTATTGTTCAAAAACACTGCTATCAATGGAAAGGAGCAGATTTGTTGTTTCCCTTTCAAGATATTAAAAACTAAGATGATAATAAAAGAAGCAATGTTGTTATTCCATACATTGCAGGAATATCTGAAAAGCTCAGGAGGATCTTCAGCCAACACAACATACGTGCACATTTTAAACCCAAGAATACACTAAGGCAGAAGCTTGTCCACCACAAGAATAAAACATCCAGGCACAAACTGAGCAACATGGTATATGTAGTACAATGCAGTGAGCCATGTGCAGATCTGTGCATTGGGGAAACAAAACAACCACTTCATAAATACATGCACAACATAGAAAAACAAACCCATCAGGACAAGATTCAGCAGTCTATCTGCATTTAAAAGATAAAGGCCACTCTTTTGAAGACAGCAAAGTCCACATTTTGGACAGAGAGGACCACTGGTTTGAAGGAGGGGTCAAAGAGGCCATCTATGTCAAAATTGAGCAGCCCTCTCTCAACAGAGGGAGAGGGATATGACATCATTGATCTCCAGTCTACAACATGGTCCTTTCAGCATATCCAAGAAGGCTCCACACACATTTGCACTACTCAGGTGATCCTGATGACACAGATAAACCTCCAGATGGCCTCAACAACTCTCTAAAAGAATGAAAATGACCAGCTGTTTGCAAGGAATATAAATCCTTCCATTCCCCACTATCCAGTCAGAGTTGAAAAAGCTTCTTGGATGAGAAGCAAAATGTCTTCAAAGAAAAATCAGAAAGTCCAGTTGCCTCTTGAAAAAGCACCTTTGGCATAAGATGATAAAAAGATGAGAAAGAAACATCTGGTTATAAACAATGATGTTTAACTATTTAACAATGACTTTTAAAACATTTTTTGGAATCACCTTGCCTGGAAATATTCATTTCTTTAATGACTTATTACGATGGGGTTTGAGTGAAAAAGTATACAACAATGCTTGTTTAAATTTCTCTAAGCAAAGGTTTTAGTAGTCTAAAGATTCAGTTAGCCACAAGCATACATCTCCT
>NW_015401957.1:0-4244 GCF_001527695.2 Protobothrops mucrosquamatus
TCCATCCATCCATCCTTGTGATCTCTAACTTTGGTGGTTTTCTTGCAGACGTTTCATCAGCCAACTAGGTAACACCATCAGTGGTCTTCCTTCCTTCCTTCCTTCCTTCCTTCCTTCCTTCCTTCCTTCCTTCCTTCCTTCCTTCCTTCCTTCCTTCCTTCCTTCCTTCCTTCATCCCTTCCCTTCCCTTCCCTTCCCTTCCCTTCCCTATCCATCCATCTTGTGATCTCTGAGCTTGGTGGTTTTCTTGCAGACGTTTCATTACCCAACTAGATAACGTCATCACCGACATGGATTCTCTCACTCACAGTTCTGTCCCATCTCTTACACAACTGAAAGCAGTTGTGACATTAACCCTTCCCTACCCCTGAAAGCCTGACCACTACAGTTATGGGGAAGCTACCAAGAGTTCTTGATCCACCACGACTTCTTAGGCTGTCACTCCAGCTCAGTTGTCTTGCTAAAGCGGAGCCCGATTCCTGGGTTAGACCCAGGCCCCACTCCCCCAAATCCACCAGGCAAGGTCTCCCCACCCTTTATGGTCCCTGCCATGACAGAACATCGATCGGGCCCAAGTTCTCAGAGGTTCCAGACTCCTTTCTACTGAGCCATCTCCACGCCCGACGAAAGGACTTCTCTTTCCCCCAGCTTTTCTTTCCTGCAGGAGAAACGAAGGGACTTCCAAAGGTCCCTTTGGACACACCTGTCAGCCTCAGCACTTGCAGACTGATGAGGGGCCTCAAGGTCACCCGGCTGATGGTGCGCAGGTTGTTCTTGCTGAGGTCCAGCAGGGCCAGCGAGGTCAGCCCGGTCAGCGCCTGCTCCTCCAGAATCTCAATGCTGTTCTCTTGCAGGTGGAGCTCCTGCAGCCTCTGCAGAGGGAAAACAAGAGCACGCATCTTCAGACTGAGCAGAACACCCTTCAGCCGTTCCAGTCCTTACTCCGTGGGTCTTCCAACAGGGCTCTGCAAACCTGGGCCACTGTAAGCCTTGTGGGACGTCAACTCCCAGAGTGCCCCAGATGGCATTCTGGGAGTTGAAGGTTGCCCCAAAGAAGAGGGAGTCAAGCTATTCTCCAAAGCACCTGAAGGCAGGACGAGAAGCAACGGGTGGAAACTGATCAAGGAGAGAAGCAACCTGGAACTAAGGAGAAACTTCCTAACAGTGAGAACAATTAACCAGTGGAACCACCTGCCTCCAGAAGCGGTGAATGCTCCAACACTGGAAGTTTTTAAGAAGAGACTGGACAGCCATTTGTCCGAAATGGTATAAGGTTTCCTGCCTGAGCAGGGGGTTGGACTAGATGACCTCCAAGGTCCCTTCCAACTTCATTATTATTATTATTATTTCCACAATATCTTAAAGTGGCCAACTTTGGAGAGCCCTGTCTTAGAACATAGAAGTATAGGGTTGGAAAGCACCTTTGAGGTCTTCTAGTCCAACCCCTTGCTCAAGCAGGAGACCCTAGACCAGGGGAGGCAACCTTGGCTCTTTTATGATTCATGGACTTCAACTCCCAGACTTCCCGAGCCAGCATGGCTCAGCTTGGAAACCTCTCCCTTTCCCCTCAGCGTGGCTGGCTCAGGAATTCTGGGAGTTGAAGTCCACCAGTCATAAAAGAGCCCAGGTTGCCTACCCCTGCTCTAGGAGGCTCACCGCTTAGAGCAGGAGGACTTAGGACAGGGGTAGGCAACCTTGGTTCTTTTATGACTCATGGACTTCAACTCCCAGAATTCCTGAGCCAGCATGGGGGAACTATGGCCCCTTCATGACTCGGGAACTTCAACTCCCAGAATTCCTCAGCCAGCATGGAGGAACTATGAACCCCCTCATGGCTTGTGGACTTCAACTCCCAGAATTCCTCAGCCAGCATGGGGGAACTATGGCCCCCTCATGACTCGTGGACTTCAACTCCCAGAATTCCTCAGCCACCCTGGCTCAGCTTGGAAACCTCTCCCTTTCCCCTCAGCAGGGCTGGCTCAGGAATTCTGGGAGTTGAAGTCCACCAGTCATAAAAGAGCCCAGGTGGCCTACCCCTGGCCTGGGCCATTCTGGGTAAATGGTTCTCCATTCCCTTCTTAAAAGCCTCCAGTGTTGAAGCACCCATAACGTCTGAAGGCACGTTGTTCCATTGATTGATTGTTCTCTCCTTGATACGTTTCCATCCGTTGCTTCTTGTCCTGCCTTCAGGTGCTTTGGAGAAGAGGTGGACCCCCCGCCTCCTCTTTGTGGCAGCCCCTCAATTATTGGAACACCGCTATCATGTCACCCCCTGGTCCTTCTCTTCACTAGACTAGCTGTGCCCAGTTCCTGCAACCGTTCTTCATATGTTTTAGCCTCCTGTCCCCTCATCATCTTTGTTGCTCTTCTCTGCCCTCTTTCTAGAGTCTCAACATCTTTTTTTATGTTGTGGCAACCAAAACAGGAGGCAATATTCCAAGTGATTTGATTTGATTTTGATTTGATTTTATTAAATTTATACCCCGCCCTTCTCCCGGAGGACTCAGGGCGGCTTACAGCCCTTCTCCCGGAGGACTCAGGTGGCTTCACCTGTCCAGTATAAGCATAAAGCAGTGGTGCCGAACCTATGGCACAGGTGCCAGAGGCGGCACTCGGAGCCCTCTCTGTGGGTACACGTGCCGTTGCACCAGCCTTGCCTCCCCCCGCGACCCTCCTCTCCAGCAGCCCCCCTGGAGGAGAGTCGCCCCCGAGGGTGGCCCACACGGAGCAGCGCAGCCAAGGACATGGCAGCCAGGCAGCGTAGACAAGACTCTGCCCTCACGCCCCATCATGCACAGTTGATGCTGCGGGGCGCGGGCAGAGGGTGTGGCCGCCATGGCGCTGCTGGGCTGCCTGGGCGATCTGCGGCCGGCCCTGGAGGCGGTGAGTGGCCCTGTGAGCAGGCAGGGTGAGGGCGGGGCAGGGGATGGAGCAGGGGCGGGGCCAGTGTTTGGGCACTCGGTCTCTAAAAGGTTCGCCATCACTGGCATTAAGGAATGTAGCCCTTTATGATCTATTGGATACTGATTTATACAAACCAAGGCTTAGTTCAATGCATAAACCTAAGTTCGGCCTCAGTTCCCCAAAACAGGGCTTATAAATTGATCAAGGAGAGATTCAACCTGGAAATAAGGAGAAATTTCCTGACGGTATCAACCACTGGAACAGAAGTCGCCTTCAGAAGGAGCTCCATCCCTGGAGGCTTTCAAGAAGAGACTGGACTGCCATGTGTCAGAAATGGTGTAGGGTCTCCTGCTTGGGTGGAGGGTTGGACTAGAAGACCTCCAAGGTCCCTTCCAACTCTGTGATTCTAATTCTAATTAATTCTAGTTCTAATTAATTCTAATTCTAATTCTAATAATTCTAATTCTAATAATTCTAATTCTAATTCTAATTCTAATAATTCTAATTCTAATTCTAATAATTCTAATTCTAATAATTCTAATTCTAATTCTAATAATTCTAATTCTAATCCTAATCTTAATCCTAATTCTAATCTTAATTCTAATAATTCTAATTCTAATTAATTATTTCTAATCCTAATTCTAATTAATCCTAATCCTAATTCTAATCCTAATCCTAATTAATTCTAATTGTAATTGTAATTCTTATTAATCCTAATTCTAATCCTAATTCTAATCCTAATTCTAATCCTAATTAATTCTAATTCTAATTCTAATCCTAATCCTAATCCTAATCCTAATCCTAATCCTAATCCTAATCCTAATCCTAATTAATTCTAATTCTAATCCTAATCCTAATCCTAATCCTAATCCTAATCCTAATTAATTCTAATTCTAATTCTAATTCTAATTCTAATTCTAATTCTAATTCTAATTCTAATTCTAATCCCAATTGCCATATGCTGCAGTCAGTGGGGGCTGAAGGCTCTCCGGCCTCCTTTCCCCCCCGGACCCTCCCCCAGGGAGCCTCACCTCCAAGTCGCAGAAGGTGAAGTCCGGCAGGCGGGTGACCTGGTTGCCGGAGAGGTAGAGGACGCGCAGGTGCTCCAGGCCCTTGAAGATGCTGCTGTTGATCAAGTGGATGCGGTTGCCGTTCAGCGCCAGCTCCAGCAGCCGATTCTGCTGGTGGAAGGCGCCGGGCTCCAGGGCGGAAATGGTGTTGTTCTGCATGTAGAGGTACTGGAGGTCCAGGAGGGAGGCCAGATCCTGCTGCCGGATCTGGGTGATGCTGTTGTCCTGCAGGAAAATGGTCTGACAAGCCGGGAGGAGGGGGAGGGAGGG
>NW_015401958.1:0-4243 GCF_001527695.2 Protobothrops mucrosquamatus
AAATTTATCTTAGTTGCTGACATGTGAAGCCACTTAATCCACATGGTTTTAAAAACACACACACAGAGCAGTGTTTTCACTGTTTCTTAAACTGATTGTGGAGTTAACCCACTTTTGAAGTTGACATCATATACCTAACCAACAAATTAAGATTGGCTTAAAGAAGCTTTTTTGCATTATACAAATGCAGACGATGGATATGTATGTGAGCTGTATAAGCATGTTGCTTGAATACAGCCAGAATATCCCATGTGGTGGCAAAGATATAGTGGACGTCTTAATGTACAATCGCAATTCTTTCTTCCCCAACCAAAATAGGAATTCTATGATTCCATGCCAAAGATTAAATACAACTCGATTGTGCTCAGCAAAAGAATGTCTGGTTTGTGGAGGCCAGTGGAATTTAATTATTAAAATAGTTGTTCTGCCTACCTTCTTCCTCATGGACGTTTTTGACCCTTTTTTTTTTTTTGCACAAATTATGCTTTTACACTGTCCTCTGTTCCTAAATGTTTGGCTGCTCTGTTTCTCTGATTTTGCAGAACAAATGAATGCATAAACAATACAGGAACAGAAAGGAACTGGTTTTAAGAAAATATCCTGCGTTTTTCACTTGCAGTGTTGGAAATTTTAAAAGAAAGCCAACTCAGCATCCAACATCAATTAAGGACTTTTGTCATAGCCAACTATGCCCACCAAAGTTCATTATAAAGAATGTTACAATTGACTCACGCTCCTTTCATACAGAGAGAGGGACTCTTTTAAAACATGCATTTGGATAGTCCATGTCTCTCTTGTTTCTAATCAAGAATTTATATTATTATTATTATTATTATTATTATTATTATTATTATTATTATTATTATTATTATTATTATTATTATTATTATTATTATTAATTAAATTTATATACCGCCCTATCTCCCTTACGGGACTCAGGGCGGTGAACAGGCGATACTAAAAACCACGATAATAAATAAATAGTTTCTGTTTTAAAATCGAATTAAATAACAGGCCTGTTCTAAAAACACACCCATACAAAAACCCCCACTGAAACATAATCAAACTACGCCAGGCCAGCCGCACGGAATAGATGGGCCTTCAGGGCTCGGCGAAAAAGGCGCAGGTCCGCAACTGTACGTAGGTCGGGGGGTAGGTCATTCCAGAGGGCAGGAGCTGCCACAGAGAAGGCTCTCTCCCTGGGGGTCGCCAGCCGGCATTGACTGGCCGACGGCACTCTAAGGAGGTCCTCTCTGTGGGAGCGGACTGGTCGAAGGGAGGTGTTTGGTAGGAGGCGGTCTTGCAAATACCTAGGTCCATTGCCATGGAGCGCTTTAAAGGTTGTTACTAACACCTTGAAGTGCACCCGGAAGGCCAACGGCAGCCAGTGCAGCTCGCGCAGGAGAGGTGTTACATGGGAGCATCTAGAGGCCCCCAAAATCCCCCGCGCAGCCGCATTCTGAACTAGCTGGAGCCTCCGGGTGCACCTCAAGGGGAGCCCCATGTAGAGAGCATTGCAATATAGAGAGGTCTTTTTTTTTATTAGTAATCTGTTTACCAATAGCTTTGCAGGTCTCCTCCACATCCTTCCCATGAAGACACCTATGTAGGAGATGCTGGCAAGCTGCCACTTTTTTCTCTCATGAATCCCTGAAGTCTACTGCTTAGCAGAGACCCTTCTGAAGTAAGCCAAGTTAGTAGGGCAAGTTATTATTTTTTTCATCCTTCCCCAAACCTCAAAAGCACATTCACAGAGGGGAACTCAGTACTTTGCTAAGAAAATCTCTCCAGAAAAGGGACATGATAAACTCCTTGGCGTTACCCTGAATTCAAATGTCAATTCTGAAATGTCAAACCTGCCTTGAGAACATGAGACTCAGGATTGCTCAAGGTTGCTGTTCTGTACTTTGTATTTTTTGTATGGGGAAGTAAGCTTTGAAGTCTTCCATAAATGCAGCTAAATTGATGTTCTGTTCTCATAATGATGGTGCACTTCTATTCATCCTTGCACACTGAACTGATAAATTGTTAAGGCTGGGTGGAAACAAATTTTCACGTTCAGCTACTTCTCTGTGAGTATAAGTGGTTCCATGTTATTCATAATTGTGCTAGGACTGTATTTCTCGAGCTGTAAATGATTTTTTTTTAACTGTTGCCATCTATTTCCTATGTTCCTTTAAAATATAATGTCCCAAATAAAATTAGACTGTATTTTTCATCCCTCTTAACTTGGGAGTAATCCAAGATCCTGCTTTATCACAAGTTTGATCATCTGGAGTTCACTCAATGTAGCTAAATGCCAGGCTGTAAGTTAGACAGACAAAGAGAACTTTGTTTCCTTTAATACAAATGCATTCGATGAAAAGAACAACGCAAAACTATCCACTATCAACAAGAAGTATAAGTTACCATTTGTGGCCAAAGCTTAGTCATAGTGTAGCAAAATTTTGCTACTTTTAGAGAAATAAATGTGTCATGTTCATTTAAAAGTTATGTCTCAGAAATTTAAATAAAAGAGGCCCAATCAACTTGTGGGAAACATAGGTTGTGGTTTTCTATGGTGCTCATATCACAGAGGTAATATTGGTTTTCATATGGGGCAGAGACAATGAATTCTGTTAACTCTTATCTAGTGCCAATTTAATGCTCACTGTTAGTTGACTAGATTATTGGGTATAGACAGGAGCAATAAATCATCTTAACTGGAACTAAATGTGTAGATGTCAACACTGCTAACATCGGATGTTTTTGCTTTGACAACCATTTTCTTATGTTTTACTCTTAGAGTTAGATGATGCTGGGGGGAGGAATGTGCATGAGAGTTTAGCTAGACATAATAATACTGAACCTAGTGTGTGAACCAAGTTTATTGAAATAAGAGATGATAAGAATTGGCGGGCTGGAGAACTGGCGGGAAAGCCTGCGTTTCAAACAAATTGGAGAATGTGATTTATGACTGTTGATTGGAGGAGGGAATTGTGCTTTGATACTATGTGCTCAGGGGAGGGGGATCCTATTTTTGGCTTGAACTGTGTTAGAGCCCATGCTATGCTTCTCAAAGATTCTTTAAGGTAACCAATGCTTCAAAGTTCTTTGAAGAGTTTCATCTGTCGGAACCATGACATGATTCTTTGCTCCTGACAATTTCACTTCCAGGATAACTGTTGGGAGAATATTCTACTGAGCTAAGGATAAAGCTTCCCTAAATATAGGCACTGATGTTAATTTGTGAGTTATAGCAACATATTTTAGCTATTTAGTAATGGGGGTGGGAACCTTAAAACTGATGCTCTGGAAAGTGATCTACACATGGGGTACATTTCATTATCTTAACAAATAAAAGAAAACTGATAGAACCTATGAATTGTGGATTTTAACTGCACTCACCCCATGGGAAGAGAGTATTTTAAATTGTTTATATTCAACAGCTTAATCTTAAGCATAATTTGCTATTTATCAATTTGCTTTTATTCCCTGGCCTTTTATTGTCGCTTATAATGGCTTCAGGATTTTCCAATTCTCCACTTACATTTTAACTGTTGCTATAGAACATTTCTGTGAAAGGAACGCAGCCTGAAAAAGGACAATGGGAGGTGAGAGGTTTTGGTGGGTCAGAGAATTATTGGTAATGCATATTATTAAAATTGCACATTTCTTCCCGGAATTGAGCAGAAAAGCTTTTGGAATCTCTCTCGTGTGGAATTGCACATCTTCTCTTTTGAAAACAGTACAGCTCTCACTCACCAGAAAATTGCCGTATCACCGTTATCACGAGGCATTAAGGAAAAACGTCTCTAATTGTATTATTAAAAGGTGTGCTTATTGGTACAATAAATTGTAATGGCTTTTACGGATTCTCCCTCCAGGATTCGGCTGAGGCTTCTTGATAGCCAAGCATTGAAAAAGAATGTCGACTCACAGAGAAAGCCTGAATAGCACACAAGATGTGCAGAATGCTACTGGCAGTCTAGAATGTAATGACATTAACAAAATAGTAATTTGGGAGAAATTGGAAGTGGTGAGCAAGTAGCTTAGGGGCATTTGGGGCTGTTTCAAGCCGTGTTGCTGAGGACAAGAACAGCCTAAAGGATCGGATTGCTGCAGATAGATCCGATCTTGAACACAGATAACGTTTTGGTGTAGAAAATGAATCCAGCAATGCCTGGAGGATGAAAAGACAAGTATGGCCCGTGTTTCCAAGATAGTTTTGAACGTCCTGTACAAATTAAACTGGTATTTTTAT
>NW_015401959.1:0-4239 GCF_001527695.2 Protobothrops mucrosquamatus
AAACAACCTGTAGAACTGTAGTTGACAGAGTCAATACCAATGTACATGAACAATGTAAATCTGTCCATAAATGAAAGAACATTCCTAAAATATTGTTGAAGAATAAGTACTTGGTTTCTTGATGATTGGTCTCTACTTCTTTTGAAGCTGTGTCCCTCCTACATTTTAAATATATATCTATATGAAAATATTGGGGGGGGGGTGTCTCTTCGGGTTGGGTCTCATTGTCATATTTATAATAACTAGCTTTGTCTTTTATTTTCAACTAGCTGTACCCGGCCCCGTGTTGCTGTGGCTCAGTCTGGTTAGATGGAAAAGAAGTGTGTTGCTTTTACGTCCAACAGATGGCGCTGTTTTTTTAAAAAAGCATGTTTTTACCTGTCACAGGTGTGACATCTATATAATAATAGGTATATAAAAACATGTGAGTATTCGAATGCAACGTTGTGTCAAAATTTCAAAGCAATCAGTGAAGAACTTTCGGAGATTTAAGATTTTGAACAAACGAACATTTACATTTTTATTTATATAGATTAATTAATACTAAAGAGGCTGTGGTATGGGGTCCAGCAGGAACAATGTTGCTAGTTTTGCTTGTTATTCCAATATATATTTTGAAAGATGTTAAAATCTCTTCATGAAATGATTATTTGCTTAAATGTATTTAATAACTGCATTTCAAAAGGTCTTGAAAGACCTTTTAAATGGAAGAAATGCTGCAGTTTAATTAGAATGAAGACTCTAAGATGGATTTTAGTTGCCATGCAGAGCTAGCATCTATGAATTCTAGTTTAGTAGGTACAATTGGAAAATACTTTAAATGTATGCTTTCAGAGAAAACACTTAGCCTTACATTTCATTTATTAGCTGTAAAGCACTGATTCCTACCAGTGTATAAATCTACGGATATGTTACAGTTGTGAAGAAACCTCAAATTCTTTTTAACCACAGATCTTGAAAAACTGATACCTTTCAAACCAAGTCATAGGAAAAACTGCCAAGATTCCTGAAAGTTTCTCAGTTAGGTATCTGAAAAAAAAGTAGAGATTGTGAGACATAACGCTTCTAGCTCCATAAGGGCCATTTAAAGAGAAATTAATAAGGTATGACCTGTGCCTGGAATTCTTCAACCTGCTTTTTTTTTTTTTAAGTTCACCAATTTGCATTAGTAGCTGATATTCAATCATTTAGAAGCTGATGTGTCTGGTTATCTTGCCTAGGAATCCTAGAAACTGTTTAAAGTTTTTTTTTTTAAATTTGAAATACAAGAAACATGCAGAAATAAGCAACTGTCTTGTTTATGTTGGGTTAGCTACTGATCAACTAATTTATGTAATTACCATGTTCTGCCAAGTCACGTTTCAAAAAACTTCCTTTGTGTTCCAAAATAATAATGAGCTTTAATTGTAAGAGAAACAGTTGTGGTAAGCCACTCCATGAACAACACAAACTGTTGTAGATTAATAGTTTAGAAAAATAAATTTCCTGACACTCTGAGCCATATGCATCTGTATAACTATTTTAAACAAATTTCTTTAAACTTAGAAAACTGGATGACTATGTTAAGGCTGTCATCAGGAATTAAGCTCATTCAAAATATAACTTATTTGAGTTTCTAGCTAATAATCTTTTTTCCCCAAGTTACATTAATCACCCCAAATACAATATAATGAAGGTGATTTTTTTTCATCTTTATATATTTCCTTTCACGTGCCTTCCCAGAACCATCTTTACTGTAAACCTATTTTTTACTCTTGCTGTTGTTACAATTTTAGCAGCATCACTTATTTATGGTACTTCACAACTGAACCCAAACTCATCTGATTACTTACATTACTGATTTCTACTACCTATCAACTGTCAATGGTGATCTACAGATATATGCAACTTCCAAAGCATAACTTTACTACTTATCATGCTTACTACCAGCATGCTACTGTTTTCTAAAATGTTTCTGCCCCAAGGGCAAAGCGTGGGCAGATTTGATCTTTAATTTTTCTCTAAAATCTGAGGTCAACCAAAGCCTCAGGCTAAAAAAACTGATGAAGCTAGATGCAAAATGATTCTTTAGAAAGTGAAGCCAATTACCTATTTACCTATGAGGCATATATTGTACTCTGCATTTACAAGTTAAAACAGATTGCAGCAGCCTAATTTTGGGGTGGAGAAAAACCTGTCCATTGTGGCTGTTAGTAATAATGTATAGGAACTTTAATGGTGGCTTATTTATTTAATCAGTGATGTCATCAAAGTAAACAAACTGCATATGATACAGATGCCACTGTATCATGACTATATATACATATATACATATACACATATACACATGTACACACACACACATACACACACACACATATATATATACACACACATACATACATACATACATACATACACACACACACACACACACACACACACACATACATACATACATACATACATACACATTGTAATATAAATAATAGCCTAGTGCTGCTTTTAAATTTTGTGGAGTTTTAAAATCAGCACACTGAATGCAGGAAAAGGAGTCCCTAAAATGCAGCCACAGCCTGCATTTGCTACCTATTCTAAAAGATTTTATTTTTATGCTATTTTAAAATCACTCCCTCAAACACAGGAAAAAAAGAACTTATAAAAACCACAGCAGGTCCAAAGTGATTAATTTAATCTCAACTCCAATCTTATATGGATTCAAATAAGGCCTAAGTGAAATGAAATCCACAGAGAGCCGTACCTTTTGTAAAAATTAAAGAAGCATTGCCTGCTAATTTTTACCTGAAAATACACATGGACCCCCCACAGGTTTGCAAATTTAACTGATAAATCAAATACATACATACATGTAAACATTTCAAAGAATTATCTTAAATAAGTTTTATTTCATCCCTCTCCAGCAAAGCCCCTAAAATTTGCATTTTAGGGACTCCTTTTCCTTTTCACAAGGCACAAAATAGGGATTGCTCCAGCCTCACTGGGGGAAGGGGCTATGTACGTCACATCCTGATAAAGTCATGACCCAGGGACATCTGCATCATGTGGGGTTTGTTTACTTTGATGACATCACTGATTAAACAAACAGATAAGCCACCATCAAAGTGAGTATATGCTACTACTAGTGGGAGCCAAAAACTCTTGCTGTTCTATTGCATATTTTAAAGCAATCTACTCATAGATCCAAATATGTCTTCAGCCCACCCATGATTTGTAGATAACATAGAGAAAGGGGAATGTGATAAGAGTAATGGTAGGACCAACAGAAAAGTAGAAAGGAGGGAGCAAATACCATTATTTATCTCAATTTGAAAAGCTCTTTAAGAATTTAAGCTACAGACTTTAAGGAAATGAATTTAAAATGGAAAGAGAGAGAGAGAAAATAGATGATTAATTCATTAATCCATTGGCAAGCATAGAGGAGTACTTGATCACACAGAGAAACTTAATTTCAATATAAATTGGTCATTTACTCAGGGACAAATGCTTCCTTTCCTGTAATCTGCAGTCAAAGAAATGGTCAATTGCTGTTAAATGTTCTAGAATCCCCTAAAATAAACTAAAGGTTATCTTTTATAATATTCAGTTCCCCCCCAAAGCAATTATTCATGTGAATTAGATCTAAAAGTAATTGCTGCTGCTCCTATGTTTTACTTTTTTTAATTTATTCTTTTATTGCTTTTTAAAATAGTGACAAAAAAACAAACCTCCACACATAAAAATGAAAATACATAAATTTAAAAAAAACAAAACCCCACATACATAGAAAGTGCTTTTAAAAGAAAATGAAACAGAGGAACAAGAATGAAATAGAAGAAAGGAACAACATGAAACAGAAAAAATAGATCATTTTAACAGTAAATAATATGTTATTCATTATATATTTCTAATACATTTATATAGGTATCATTTTAACCTACTTTATTTTGTATAAACGAGTCTCATATTTCATTATATTTGTCCAAACAAAGTCTATGTCTATAGGCAATCTGCTCATAAATGGAAGATCAATCAGGTCCTCAATCCATTGAATAAACGGAGCCATATGTGGGATCGCAAAATCCCGGGGTCCCGCTCCCTGCAGGACGGTGGTGATGTACGTTGGCCTAAACCAACGGGCCTCGCTTTAGATCAGGAAACACACGGGCAACATGCTTCTTCAGGTGAGATGGCAGGCAAAGACCCTCAAGCCTCTCCGTGCCTCCCTTTTATTCGTACATTAGCATAATCAAGGGGGGGGTG
>NW_015401960.1:0-2497 GCF_001527695.2 Protobothrops mucrosquamatus
TGATGACAGCTGCACACACAATGGAAAGGAAGATGAGGAGCAGGGAGCCCACCACAATGATCAAGAGCATGTACGTTTGGAAGAAGTCCACAATGCCGTCGAGGATGTTGAACGAGTGCAAAGTGCCATTGACCGAACTGACCACGAGGCTCCCCGAGGTGGGACTCGCACTCAGCGTCACCCTGGCAGAAGAGGGGTCAGGGGAAGCCCCCTCACCGTCTCCGCTCCCCTCGCTGTCTTCCAGGACCAGGTTCTCGATCGATCTCGAGGCACAAAAGGGCACCACCAAGAGAAGAAGCACACAGAGAGGGTGTGTGGCCGCCATGACAAGGCTCAAAGGACCAGACAAATGTCTGAAAAAGACACAAAGGGGTCTGTTATTCTTCATGGGGTTTTGAATCAAAGAAACCTTTTTTTCTGGAAGGATTTCTCATTTCCACACCAAAAATAAGTTCAGAGCTTAAACAAGCGAATCCGAAGAATTGCAATCGGGCATGGAAAGCAAATATTTGGGCCCCTCGGTCTATTTCCTGCCTTCAATACCCATTTTACACTGTTCTTGTATGAAATCTATGAGCCTCCCTCCACCAACTGTAATGGTTTATGTTGTTTTGTTTTTACTTGATTTCTTTTGTTGTTTGCAGTTCTGATTTGTGACGGTAATAAAAATATTCATTTATTCTAAAATCCACAGAACAACAAACCAACCTGAAGTTTCAAGTGTTAGGCAAAAGAGTACAAAGCAGAGCCTCTCCATACCAGCTTCAGGTCCTTGGGGGGACTCTGCCTTGTTTCTCAGCGGGAATCCCTGGCCTGCAGAAGGTTTCCAAGCTGAAGACCCTCACTCTCTACCCCGATTCCAAAGGGGCAGCTAGACAGGGAGTCCTGGATCCCACAGGTTGGTGATCTGACCGGGTTTAAGACGCCTTCACAGGGACAGAGAGATGCAGCCCAAAACTCCAATTCAGCTTTAGAAGCAGCTGCATTAATTCACATCTGTCAGTTAAGTTTGGGGTGTCTCTGCAATGGGGGCAATTAAGTTATTCTGGTCTGCCAGAACTCAGAGCCAAGCCCGACATGAGAGCAGCTCTCTGTTCAGAAATGGAGAGGCAGAACTTTCTGTTTGGGAATCCGGGCATCACTCCGTGCCCGGAGTTGGTTTGCAGCCTCGGCTGCTCTCAATAATTATTGGGACGGTGGTGTTTAAGTATCCCGAATTGGACTGAGCGGAGCACAGCTGGCAGCGGCAGAAATTCCTGAGCTTGGAGCCTCTCAATGGAAAGAGCTCTCCAGGCTGAGCGATGCTAGACAGCTCAAGAACGCAGCCAGCGCTCCTGTCCTTCCGGGTTACGTTAGGCCCCGTTAAGCTATCCGGTAGATCTAAACAAAGAGAGTTCAAGAAATGTCTCCATTCCTTCCCTCTCTCTCCCTCTCTCTCTCTTTCTCTCTCTCTCTCTCTTTCTCTCTCTGAGGACACACATCCTGGTCTTAATTTGGAAACACCCACAAGACTTTAGAAGTCCAGCCTAGAATTCTCAGGGATGTCCAGAAGCTAACCTTTCCTAGAGACTGTCCTGGCTTTGAGACTTTTTTTCTTCCAAATTCCAGATGTTTTGCTAAAAGCAGCCAAACTGAAAGCCAATCCTTTCTTAGCCAGCTGAGGGCAAACCCCCCTCCCCTTTACCAAGCCTGGAGCCTTCCTGCAGCCCCCAGAGTGGGTGGTCTGGCCATCTGGATGTCTGGGGGGGGCGGAACACCTGGAGGGTCCTGGACGGGCTGCCAGATGTGATTGGTCCCACTTTACAGCAGTTGCGCTGCTTTCCAGCACCTCTAAAACTTCAGCAGAGCAACATGGTGGGTCATTGTGGATCAGAGGAGACCGAGAGCACCTGGAGGGGGCTTCGCCAGGCCAGGTCCCCCCCCAGGAGCTATCAGAGAGGGTTTCCTTGAGGTCCATGGCCCAAATTTTGCCTGATCTCCGTCCTCTGTGTTTGAATGGCTTTTCTTAATAAGGGATGCTGAAATGAAACCCCTTCATCTCCCAGCCGCCTCCTTTTCTTTCCTGCCTCTCGGCGTCCACATTTTTGGGGGTGGGGGGGAACATCTCGGTGCCCCGCTCTCCTGTGATCAGAGAGGCAGCTCTCTGGCTCCCCAAGCTAGCTTTTTGCCCTGTCTGGCATCCCAAATCCACTGTGTTCCCAGGGTGTAAAGCTGCAGGTTGGGGTGGTGGTGGGGGGGTCTGTCTTGCACCCCCTCCCCTGTTTAAGATCTCCTCCTTCAAAGGAAGTCAACTAGAGGTTTCCGAGCAGCTCAGACACCACCGTCCCATTTCTGGTAGTGACAGGTAGTCTGCTGCTGAGGGTGGAGGCTCTGCTCAGCTCTCCAAAACCTGATGTAAACACCAAGCTTAGAATACCCCAGTAGAAATTCAACTTTTTTTATCCCCTGCTGCAGTATCTGGGAAGAAAGAATCCTCCATTCCTCGGTCCTTGTTTCT
>NW_015401960.1:11079-15318 GCF_001527695.2 Protobothrops mucrosquamatus
GGAGGAGGAGGAGGAGGAGGAGGAGGAGGAACTACTTCTGGGAGCTGAGTGAGATCTTCTTCCAGGGGAAGAACACACGGTGTTCTCAAGCTTGTCCATCTTGAGATGCAGAAAGGTGTTTGGTCAAAACGGGCGTCCTAACGTGGGGTCTCAGCCTCAGCAGGACAGGCCAACTCTGCACTGTAGCAGAAGCCCACCCTGGAACTGGGTCTTCCTTGGCCAGCCTCAAAAGGGAACACGTTTTGATGGCTTGAGTTACACGTTTGGCGAACCAACCAGTCACCCCCAGGGCTCCCAGTAGCCTCTTCCAGAGCAAGCTGGTGCACAATGCAGGTTTGGTAATTAATTTTCTTTTAATCGTTTGAAATTGGAAGCAAGTATTTGGACATGACACAACGGGAGGTCTTCTACCAGCACATCCCCTCGGAGGCCACGGTCTAGAGAGCAAGAAGCTGCGGGTCCAGTGTCACCCGTCCAGTTAAATGAAACACCAACGGCCCAGGAAGCTTCTTTCACCCGCCCTGCAAGAACCACACCAGGAAAACTAATACTGTTGGGGCAGAAGAAAGCACGCACATTTCTGAAAGAGAATGATCGCGTTCCTTCCGTCTTCAATAGGGACATGCAACTATGGCCCCTTTACGATCTGTGGACTACAACTCCCAGAATTCCTGAGCCAGCCTAGCTGGCTCAGGAATTCTGGGAATTGAACTCCACAGGTTGTAAAGGGGCCATAATTGCCCACCCCTGGTCTCCAAACGTCTGCTGACTGTAAACACAAAACATGCCCAAAGGTGAAGCTGACCTGATGTACATAACAGCTTTCTCCATCTTCGAGACTACAATTCCCAGAATTCTTGGTGTTGGCTGGGACTCTTGGGGGCTGCAGTCCAGAAGATGCCAAGTTGGAAAAGCTTAATAGTTTGGCAGTGTAAATAATGAGGCCCTTTGAAAACTCTTCTCCCATCTCTAGCACAAGGGAACCAGACTCCTCCAGACTCCCCCAACTCAGAATTAACCACCACCACCATCAACATTCTCTAACTTTCCCACTCCTTCGTATCATTGTTCTACGACTATCTTATCTCGCTGGGTCTGCTGCCTCCAGCCCGTTTCCTGCAAAGGTCCCCTTATCTGTCCACATGACTTCTTTTCCCACACGGATGGACGGAGGCATCGCAAAATTTGCACTCTAACCTTTTCTGGGCTTTTTAACGGCCACTTTAGGGACCCTCCCAAAACAGTGGATGAGAAAGGCAGCTCTTCTCATGGGACTTTAACCCCTCGTGAAGCTGTGTAGCAGCAGCCAGCAAGAGGCGCATGTGTGTGGAGGGTGTGTGTGAACATGGTAGGCACATCATGCTTGGAGCAAAGAGGCCAACTACCTTCCAGACTTAGGACTTTGAGCCCCTGGAGACTCTCTGAAGGCCCAGAAGGAAGAGGATTGTTGGCTGAAGAAAAGCCACAGGACGTTAGAAATATTCATCCATGGATTAGCCTTTAAAGTGCCCAAATCTATCTGTAACATTCCCCACGTTCAAAGCTGTATGACAGGCTTCTAGTCCCCATGAGGATCTTTCCTGAAAGGTCTCTGGCTTTTGACAGCATCCCATGCCCAGAATCCCTCTGGCGTTTTGTCTCTGGGGCCCATCCGAGGCACACACACACCCACACCCAGATTGCAATCTTTTCCCTTGAGTACAGTACACAGCACTGTACACAGCACCGTGGCACGTGGCTCTCGCCCCGTGGGAACCGCTGAGGAGTCACTTCTGAGCAAGACCAGGAGCTTTGAGAAGGCCTCTGCAAGACTGGAGGACTCTGGGTGGGAGGCTTGGCAAGAGGAGACCTGGGGAGGGAGGGAGGGGGGGAGGAAAGGCAGGGACTTCACCCCTCTTTTCATTCTGGAGAAGAAAGCAGCAGCCAGGGCACTGTTCCACCTGATGGGAGAGTCACCCTCAGTTGCAGCAGCTACTTCTGCAAACACCCCGGGTGTCTCCCAGATCCCACCAAAGGGACTGGTGAAGCCTGGAGCCCCCTCTGAGGGAAAGGGGGAAATCCCGAATCCGCTCCCCTGCAGCAGCAATTCAGGAAGACGGCTTGATGGGAAGGTTGGGGTGTCCCAGACAAGCCCCCCCATCTCTGCTGCATTGAGACCACCAGAAGGAACGGAGAAGACCCCTTCTGCAGCCAGCAGGGAAGCTGTAAGAGCCTCTGGAGAGGATAGAGACCCTCCCCGGTCAACCCTCACTTAGGCTGGGAAGTCCCTTTGCGGGGGGGGGCTCTCTCCAGACTGCCCATGGAGCAGCTGCAGGGGTGGCTGGACTTGCCCCAAAGCCCTGGGCTCATGCTTGCATCGTGGGGGCACCTGAGGCCATTTGGCTGCCCAGGAGGCCTCTGGCAGCCGAGGCCCTTTTGCTGGCAGGATGGGGAACTAGGAGGGTTTGCAGGTCAGCCAAGCTTGGAGCAGAGCAAGGGAGGGAGGGGGGTACGCATAAATAACTTCAAAGAGCTTTCCAACAGCTTGCAAAATTTAGTGCATTTGTCCTTAATGTCCCCAATTCATCATATTTTTTTTTATAACCTTGTAACACCTGGATGATAAATAGAACAAACATCTGCAGGAAACATGGACCCAGAAATCAGCAATCACAACATGCCAAAGTTTGACACGATTAAGATTAAACCAAAGCTCAACAAATGTTTGAATAAAGGCTCCCCAGATTTGAGAGAGGGGGCTCTGGGGAAGGTGGGAGGGGGGGTGTTCAGTCCCTTGGAATGGCAGCGGGTGGGAAAGCGAGGCTGCCTCCCCCCTCCTCAAATCCACGCAGATTTCAGGGGAACCAGAAATCGGGAGGGCGGAAACGTTAAAATTGGGTCTTTCGGACCCGGCAGTGGGGTGACCGCCCCGGTTGCTCAAAGGTAAAACAGGCATACACAACTTGTTGTTGTTCAGATGGCACAAATAGACAACGTCCTTTTAGATTAAAAACACAAAATACTGTAAAAAATGCTAGAAAGGAAAAACAAAAACAAAATGAAAAGTTTTGGATTTTGGCAACTCGAAAGTAAAATAAAAAACACGTGTACGTGTACGTGTGTGTGTGTGTGTTTTCAAACAAAGTAATTTTGGTCCCCGATGCTAGGAAGTTCGGCAGGGATCCCGGCGTCTTACGGACCCCGTGGAATGGCTGACCCTCCGACCGATGGACAAAGGCGAGGAAGGAGGCGGCAGTGCCTGTTCTGAAATGGCCACAAAGACGTCAGGACACAAGAAGGTTGGCTGCCCTGCTGGACACGGGCGTCCGCTGACCGGCCGTGACGGGGCTGGGCTCCCTGGCCGTGCCTGTCCGCAGCCCTGCAGGTGGATCACAGTCCGAATCCTGCTTCCTCCTCCCCCTGCCGTAGACCCCCCTCCCCCGCTGGCTCTCAGACGGCCATCTTCGCCACCTGCTGTTCTAATTTGGAAATGCGCTCGTCCTGATGCGCGATTGTGTCTTTTAGCGACCGGAGCTCCTTCAAGATTTCTTCCAATTTGGCTTCGTTTTGCTGCGACAAGGAGAAAGAGACAACAACCGTTGGTCCTGAAGTGGGGGTGGGAAGGACCCAGAATGGGGAGGGGGGGATAAGGGAAGCCCCCAACCCAGCTCGCAGCTTGACAAAGAGGGATGGATTTGCACCAGGCCCAGAGACTTCTGTCTGAGCACAGGGCAATTTCCTCTGGCGCGGAAGGGCTGGAGACCTGGGGTGTTTCTACTCACAGGGTTTGAGGTGTCCATCGCTTTCTTTGGGGTGCTGATGAGATCACTCTTCTTGTTGGCAGCCGGCTTGTTGTCCAGGATGTTCTTCTTGACCACCTTGAGGTCCCGGTTTTTCCCTGGGATGTAGCCGTGTTTCAAGGAGATGAGGAGGGGGTCGGCGTTCTTCCCCTCAAACCACTCCTCGGCTTCCAGGGCGGCTTCGGGCCCAGCTGTGTCAGGATAGAGGTCATCCTGAAAGAGGTCAGACTGGGAAAGGAGGAGTCAAAAAAAAAAAAAAACCAGGCGTCAATCCGGTCAGTTGACCTGCCTCGGGCAACTCGGTCAAATCGCACAAACCCAGAAGAACCGGGCTCACCTTCCGAGGGACGGTCATGATAATCGGTTCGCACTTCCTCTCGTGAAGTTTGAAGAACCTGGGAAGGAGATTGAGAAGACAAGCCAGCATCTCAGCGACGTCCGAAGGAGAGGGGGAGTATCC
>NW_015401961.1:0-4238 GCF_001527695.2 Protobothrops mucrosquamatus
AGTTAAGTTGGAAAGCTGAAGCTAGGAGAAAGAGTTGGAGGGGAAGTCTGACTAATAAATCCCAATGTACCTAGTAGTTAAAGGCGGTGGGGGAGAGGGGTATGAAGCCGCCCTTCAGAAACTCACACCACAGGGAGGAGATACACAACACTCCAATCAAGGTGGAATTAAGGGCAAAAGTTTTTCTCAAATTTTCTCAAACCAGCAAAAATCCCATAGACAGCTGAAGGTGGCAGCAGCTTTGGGAATCTGTCTCTCTCTCTCTCTCCCTCTCTCTCTCTCTCTCTCTCTCTCTCTCTCTCTCTCTCTCTCTCTCTCTCTCTCTCTCTCTCTCTCTCTCTCTCTCTCTCTCTCTCTCTCTCTCTCTCTCTCTCTCTCTGTCTGTCTGTCTCTCTATCTATCTATCTATCTATCTATCTATCTATCTATCTATCTATCTATCTATCTATCTATCTATCTAGTGTTAATGCTCACTTAAGGGCTTGTAAGTTGAACCCATATCTATCTCCAGGAAGAAGTTTCCTTTCCTGGGTCTCCTAATGATGATGCTTGATCAACAGGACCCAAAGTAAGTAAATCTTGGACCAGACAGCAGCAAAACTCACATGGAAAAGTGGGGAATTTTTTTCCGGTGGCATACTGAATAAAAACTCTCACAATCAGAGCTTTAGTTCAAGCAATCTGTGAAATATAACCTATATATTAAGAGAATTATAACTGAATCCTGAAGATATTTCACATCAAAGTAAACAGGTCAGAGCCTTTTTTATATTGTTTTTCTTGCTAGTTCCTATTCTCCTCTTTTTAGATGCTATTCTTTTTTAAAATTTATTTTTATTTATAGTAATCTATTGTTCTTCCTCTGCCCCCAAATATTATTTCATACAGAGCACCCAAGAATGAAGGCAAGAAATTTAAGCAATCAGAAATGTAATCAAATAGTTATATAATACAGTACAGTCAAATTTATGTTTGTTGGAAAGAAACTTCATTTGTGTCCAGGGATGCTTCAGGTTAAATAATTAGGCAGAGAACTGCAGCTTTTAAAAAGATTATTTTAAAAATATTATATTAAAAATCTACTCTGGATTTTAAAACAGTATAGAAATGTAATTCATAAATTAATATTAGCCCCTTTGCTTGTGGAAATTTGGTAAAGAGCTGCAGCTAAAACCTTAGAGGGGGTCCCTTTGGGCAGTGAAAAATATGGCCCCAAGAAGCAGTGTTGTCATGGTTGGAAAAGTGCTCCAGTTGTGTCGATTCAGGAGCCAGTTCTTTACTTTGGGAAGGGTATGGATTAAACTTCAGTGAGGTTCCTTCCGGCATTATAATTCTGTAAGAGAAAAAGAATGGGGAGGGGGTTTCCCAGATAGACTATCATTTAACCCATTGAATTCAACCCCCTGCTCAGTGTGGAATCCAAACTTGAAGCACTGTAGGTCTCCCTTCTGCCTGAATACATCCAATAAAATGGAGCCACCATCTCCCTGGGGAATTGATTCTGGTATCCAGCTGCTCTTTTTGTTAGGAGCATTCCTATTTCTGCACTCTGGAATAATGAAGAAGACGGTCTATGAGGCATTCCCCACTCCCACCTCCATTTTTGAAGATTGGTATCTTGTTCTCCTTCCGTTTTCTCAAAGCTAAATACTCTTGGTTCCTCAGAGGATTAAGGTCCTAGTCCCTTGGTCCTCCTCTTTATCCTTCTATGAAACTATTCCAGCTTCTCTGAATCCTTCTTAAAACTGGACACAACAATCAAAATGGGTTCTGAATAAAGCACAGTAAAGTACAATCACATTCCAGTTTGGAAACTCTACTTCTGTTGAGGCAGTCTAAACTTACATTTACCTTTTTTCAATCATGTCACACTTCTTTACTATGTATGCTTTATTTATTTATTGGTTCTATGTCCCATCTTTTGTTCATTTGCTCAGAGCAAAGCACACACCACTCCCTTTTTGGTATTTCCCCCCACAGCAACTTTATGAGGTATGCAGAACTGAGGATTGTGTGACTGGCCCTGTCACTCAGATCTGGGAGTAGATTTGAAGGAAAATGTCATCACTCCTAGTTCAAACTTTAATTGTTACATCCTCCTGATTCATTTTATAGTCAGCTACTATTTTAAGATCTTTTCCCATAAAGATTGTCAACTCAAGTTTCTCCTATGGTATACCCATGTTTTATTCTTGTTTCCTAAGTACATAACTTTCCATTTCTCTGTATTAAATTTCATTCTGTAATTTTTAGCCATTTTTCTCATGTATCAATAATAACTTATAGTTCATTTCTATTTTCTAGGGCAATTTCTAGCCCTAGCAACTTCTGGATTTGTGGATTTCAATTCTCAGAATTCCCCAGCTAGCACGACTACTGTATTGCTAAGAAATTTAGTTAAAAGTCCACACACCTGCAAATTGCCAAAATTGGCAGGATATACAGAATATTAGGTAGTCTACCCATTTTTCTGTCTTCTACAATGTTCATAATCATCCCTTCCACTTCCTCATTCAAGCAACAAAACACAAATGTTGCACAGTCTAGAATCCTGAACTGAAATTTGGGGGACCATACTTGATACTTTTGTGATATGGAACCATTAATGAATTCTCTTTCAAGATTATTTTTCCTTTTTTTTCCACAAAGCTTTATTGAATTTCAGAAGAATATAAAATACAAGAAAACCTTGAAGAAGAAAATTTGAAAAGAGAAAAGGGAGAACCAGGGGGGAAAAAACTAGGGGGTGTAGACAAAAAGAGAAAAATGCTAGATAAAAAAGTAACTTCAGACTTTCTTTGATACAAATACAAGCATGAAATTCAAAGACTCCTTGAGGTAGAGTAAACCATAATACACAGTACTTCTAATCCCAAGATTAAAATTTTGTTTCTTTCAGTTCAAGCAAAAAGTCCAAAAGTGGTTTCCAAGTAGAAATGAAGTCTTCCAAGATGATTTTCAAGGCAACTATGTGTTCACTTATTTGTCATACTGTCTAGCTCACACTTAACTGGCACGGTGATCAAAATGTCATAGATACTATGACAAATACTTTGCTGAAATCAAGATATGTTACACCTGTAGAATTTCCATGATCTCTAAGGAATAGAGAATATTTACTTTTTTAAAAAAAAAGTCCAGTCTGCAAGACTTGGGCTTGACAAATCCATTCTGGATTATTGAATTATTGTTTGATTCAATTGTTATAATTATTGAACTGTGGTTTTTTAGGTACTTATATGTCTTGTTGATGTTCTCCAGAATAATCCTACAAACTGGCAAATGTGCAATTTTCAGAATCCTCATTCTTTTAAAGACAGGGGCATTTGTCCTCCTCTTGTCACTGTAGAGTTGAGTAACAGTTTCTTTTCTTCCTTGCTTATTCACATGTTAGCTGTCTTCATAGAAGAAAACATAGCAAAGCCAAAATTGGTATAACCAAAAAAGTAGCATTGAGTTTGAAAATGGGCCAGATTCAGCTGGGGGTTGTGAAGAAATAAATCCAGAAAAAAACCCCCAAAGCCCTCCGTAAGGGAGAAATAATTAGGCAGTGGCTCAAAAGACTGACAGCTTAGGCCCCCTCGATCTATCCTCCTGGTCAGTGCAGAGCTATTAAGGGATCAGAAAGAATTCCAGAAGCCATGCTCTGCATGATATCCTAACTTGTTCTTAACATCCATTGTCCACTTCAGCTCTTTCTAAGCTTAAACTGTCCTGATATCATTGCTACCATTCCAGCTTTCTTTATGATTCCTTCTTCATGTCTTGCCCTAACCCTAACCCTTTTCCATCTCACTTATTTTCAAAGCTTCACTAAGTGCTTAGTGTACATACCGTAGTTACTTTGGCCTCTTCTTTTCTGGATTCTTTCCTCATGAGAATTGTTTGCACTTATACTTGCAAGATCATCTCTTTTTTAGGAAAACCCACCCACCGAGGGTTTCACTTCTCATTAGCTTTTTCATCTTCTTAACATTGCTCTAAGTTTATTAAAATCAATAATATAGCCAGCTTGATAGCTTCAGAAGTTGACTTTGCTCAAATGATGGATTGGGAGAGTTGAAATATTGGACGTGCTTTTATGCTTTTTATGATGAACTGTTGAGGGAGCTAGGTATTCTAGTCTATTGAAGAGAATTAAGGGGGACATAACTGTCTTCCAGTACATGAGTTGTCAGAGAGAAAAGGAAATTGATACATTTTCCAAAGCACCAGAGTGCAAGACAAGAAGTAATGGA
>NW_015401962.1:0-4237 GCF_001527695.2 Protobothrops mucrosquamatus
GAGGGGCAATTCTGAAGCTCCAGTCCAGAATATAATAGGCAGTGCATTTGCACTTTGTGAAGTGCACTAGTACAAGCAAAGCTCCTAATCTTAAAGCATTAAAGCAGCCATGTCCTCCAGAAGGTTCCCCATAGCTACTTTAAAACCCCTCCATATTGTCTCCATATGTACATGAAGCACAGAGCACATTTCCACTGGAACCATCAGCAACATGAAATATCTATATAGACATGCATGCAGAAATAACAGAAGAAGGCGTTTGAAACAGTCTTATTGATGCTTTAACACTCAAGCATCCTGCCCTTGAACTGAGTAGTGTGTTTCTCAACTTTGGCAGTTTAAGATGTGTGGACTTCGACTCCCAGAATTCCCAGGCCAGCATAGACCATTCTAACCTTTTTTGGTACTGCACACAACTAAATATTTAAAGAAGGTTGAAATATTGAAGGAACACCATCTCATTTTTTATAAAAAAGAAAAAATGTTTCTGGTATCCAAGTACTGAAAGTTCTTAAACTTTTTACCTGTAAGGATAATTCGCTGGAGTTTAGGTCTAGAATGCCTCCATCTGAAAGACGGGAACGGTAATGGTCTCCTGGAAAAGGGAAGTCTGCTGAGAGAAGCTGATCCTCTGCTTGATTCTCTGTTTTGGGTGCCTCTGAATGCAACCCATCCAGGGTGCAATGTCCATTCTCATTATCTGTTCTGGAGGTGCTCTTGCTGTCCTTACCACCAGGCACAGTTCTAGTAATGACCCCAAACTTTCTCGTCCTTTTGCCATTTTGAGTGGTTTTCCCACTGGGCTCGGAGATAGGCCTGGCTTTGGGTTCGGTGCTCTTACTAGTGTTGCCATTTGATGGAGGAAGAGGGGCCTTGCGCTTGATTCGGCGCAACATGATCAAGTAGATGAAGCCGCCATTCCAGCACTGATCAGCCAGGTAACTGCAGGGAAAAAAAAAGAAAGAAAATGTAAGGTTTTATATATTTTCTTGGGAAAGGTAAGCATAGACATAAATCAATAAGCACCTGATTCTTGTGTCCACGTTAGAAACCCCAAGAAACCAACCATGGAAGCTTCATTTGGATTATGTCATGCATTTCCCATTAACGTCTTGTCTTTCATATAGAATCAGCTCTTTAAGGACCATGTAAGTTGCAATGACACACTTATCTATTGATGGTTCCAACTGTGGCAAAGAACAACCTATACAGTCTGCCCCATTTGGAATGGAGCATTTCTCAGGGTTTTAAGAGACACTGGTATGAAGCCCTTCTAAATCCCTCATGGAAAGTTGTCAAACAAACTTCCCAAAGATAAGCATAAGACCAAATATAGATAGTCCTTCTTTGGCCACCTAATGAGAAGGAAGGACTCACTGGAGCAGAGCCTAATGCTGGGGAAGATTGAGGGCAATAGAAGAAGGGGACGACAGAGAATGAGGTGGCTGGATGGAGTCACTGAAGCAGTAGGCGTGAGCTTAAATGGACTCCAGAAGATTGTAGAGGACAGGAAGACCTGGAGGAACGTTGTCCATGGGGTCGCGATGGGTCGGACATGGCTTCGCAACTAACAACAATAACAACAAATAGATAGTCCTTGCCTTACGACAAGTCACTTAGCGACTGCTCGAAGTTATAACCTACTTGGAAAAAGGGAGCTACAACCCAATTCTGAAGGTCACCCCCCTTCCACACTTTGGGTGCTCAGCAACCCAGCTGCATTTACAGCTGTTTGCAGCATCCCGTGATCACATGCCCACGTTTTACAATGGTTTTGCCGAAAACCAGAACTTTCTTAGAGTTTTCAGTAAAACCACACCATATCAAATAATGGGTTCACTTAATGTTCACTGCATTCACTTTATGACTGCCGTGTACATCTGCTGCAAAAAAGCACTCATTTTACAATTATCACATAAAGGCAGGCTCCCTTACAATAGCAATAGCACTTAGACTTATATACTGCTTCACAGTACTTTACATCTCTCTCTAAGTGGTTTACAAATGTAAGCATATTGAACCCAACAATCTGGGTCCTCTTTTTACCGACCTAGGAAGGATGGAAAGCTGAATCAACCTTGAGCCGGTGAGAATCAAACTGCCAAACTGCAGACAGCTGGCAGTCAGCAGAAGTAGCCTGCAATACTGCATTATAACCACTGTGCCACCACGGCTCATGTTACGCTTGTATGTTAAGGATTACCTGTACTGTATTACAATGAATGCAGGAATGGATTGCCTCTGCATAGACCGTTGCATCTGATACACGGGAACTACAATAGCCTGAGATTTTGGCTTGATGTGGAATGATCATAAATATTCTAACTGCTTATTGAACGAAACACAGAAACTTCACAGGAATCATATGAAAGATCCTGATAGTACATTTACTGCCAGAAACAACTACTTAAAGAACACAGAAATGTCTTTCAAATAGGAATAGGCAATTTAGTGTACTTTTGATATTTGACTTTATAATTCCCATTTTCCATTATAGTACTTCTTTCATCCTCAGCCACTCCCATTTATAATAAGGTGTTGCCCTACAATAACATATAGCAAAGATTTATAAGATCTGCTGCGCTAGTATAAGTGAAATATGAGAACAGTGTGTACAAATGTAAATTTAATTTATAAAGAAAAAATGAATTTGAAATGCAGCAGTTCTAAGGAAAATTGGAATAGTTATTAGTTTGAAGTTTCTCACAAGGGAAGCATTTCAATTATTTCCTTACATAATTTAAAACTTATGTGGAATCCGAAGCTCTCAATCTACCTATAGAAGATCAAATCTGCATTCTATTCACTCAACCTACAGGGTTAAAGAGCTCTGTGAATAATTTCAGGGAGGTGTCTATACCCACAACTGACTCTGATTAAATTTATTTACACCAAGTAGAAAACCTTGAACAAATAAGACCAGGAGAGAAGCCCAAGGAATGGAGATCTTGACAGATCTTAAATGAGAAAACAAGGAAAGCAGAACTGCAGAGAGAAAATAGATGATAGATCTTCTTGAAAGCTATTCTGTAGAGTTAAGAAATTTGTTGATATCTGAAGCTATGCTATCCTGTATCAGATCTTTCCCCATCTAGACTATTTGGTATTTGTTGTTGTTGTTCAGTCACTTGTCCAACTCTTCAAAGCCCATGGACCATAGCATGTCTCCCAGAGTTTGCCCAAATGGATGTTCATTGTGTTGGTGACTATCTAACCATCTCATCCTTTGCTGTTCCTTTCTCCTTTTGCCTTCAATCTTTCCCAATATCAGGGTCTTTTCCAATGAGTCCTCTCTTCTCATTAGGTGGCCCAAATATTGGAGCTTCAGCTTCTCCAATATTATAATCTATGTGTTTTGATATCAGTGCATTTGCTAGGGACACAGTGGTTAGAATGCAGTATTGCAGGCTTACTCTGCCCATAGCCAAGAGTTCAAACCTGGTTGAGTCAAGGTTGACTCAGCCTTCCATCCTTCCGAGGTCGGTAAAATGAGGACCCAGATTGTTGGGGACAATAGGCTGACACTGTAAACCACTCATAGAGTGCTATAAAGCACTATGGAACGGTATATAAGTCTAAGTGCTATTGCTATATTTAAAGTATTTTTAACTTTCAACACTACCACCGCTACATGACAACTAAAACAAAAAGCTTTCCAGGATGAGAAATAAGATTTGGCTGGAAAAGAATGTCTCGGGTGATGTCCAGGTTTCGAGAGAGGAGCTTCAATGGAACTTCTTCAAATATTAAAAGTACAAAGATATGCAAAACTTAGTGAGGTATCCTTGCCCCTATTCCAGGCTGAGCCATTGCAGCCACGTTGGAGATGTAAGATCAAGGAAGTTCTTTTTCTCATAAAAGTCATGCATGCAGATAGACCTCCTCCATGCTAAGGTGAATCCTGGCTAAATTGGTTCCTTCTAAGCACTGCAGAACCCTATGACCAAAACCAGAACATGATTCACTTGCTAGTGGTATGGCTGAACTAGACCATTGTGGCTTGCTTAACCAACTATTATTTTAAAAATCTGACCTAGGATTATTTGTGAATGATGCCTATGTGTCTATATCAATACGTCTTCTTTGCAACTGCTGAATCCACACCAACCTTCTTTGAGATCGTCTTCACAACCTTGTGGAACATGCCATTACTGCTGGTGACCTCTGTTACCTCTTCCTGGAGCCTTCTCCTATCTTGTGGAGTTCTTCTCAGATTGGGACACAGATCACCATGCCC
>NW_015401963.1:0-4237 GCF_001527695.2 Protobothrops mucrosquamatus
ATGTATAGACAATAATTTCTTGGAAGAAATACATAGAACTATTTGTTTAGTCTTTGTGTTCTCCAGTGAAACTAATTTTACAAATCTTAATAGTATTTCAAACTGCTTACTAAAAAGGGCAAAACTATTCCATCCTCTGAAATAAAACTATTAGAAATAGATCTTGCCCTATTGCAACCATTAGGCTAGACTCCATCACATGTAGAGTAAACAAATTGAAATAAATGGTGGGTTTAAAAAGTCCACCTTCAACCTACTATATGGGCATTTTAACCCACATAGTAATCTTCACCTAAACCTCGGAGATGTTCTGATTGTTTACACCTGATACTACTTCTGAAAAAACTTGCCAAGTAAACTGCAGAGACTTGTCAGGCAGTCTCTGAGAACCAGACTTTGAACGAAAAAAAACCCTATATATAGCTCAAGAGCAGAAAATATAGGCAGGGATTATTTCTGGGATCTGTTCAAAGATGATCAAGAACCAGAAAATACATACTTGTAGAAGCAAATTCTATCCACCTCCATTGGAAGAATAATTTCAGTTGATTCATTTCTAATGACTGTGATATATCTCTGTTTTATAACCATGAGCAGCAGGAATGAGTTTTGGCTCTCAATTTTTGTTTTAGGCATTCTTCCAATATTTTTTATAGTTTATAACTTCCTACTCCAAATTTAGTAGCAAATTTTTGACACTATACTTTAGCCAGCTTATTTCCCATAGGGAGGTTAAAGGCATGTTGACTTCTGTACAAATATACATATATAGGCATAGTTATGATTATTGCTTATTTCTGAATGAACCTTTATTTTGCTATGTCTTGGTACTATACTTAAAAAAATATATAGTATGGTGTAAGAAGGAAAAAAAAGCATTAATGGCCAATCTGTGGGAAATAAAAGGATATTATTGCATTGTTGTATTGTATTGTATTGTTGATTTTATTATATACATTATGTAACTGTGATTAAGGCAGTATACAATCTAATAGAATAAAAACAAATAAATATGAATTACTGAACTAAATTTTAACCTTCATGTTTAAGGCTGTATCTAGTTCCATCTTTAGATGATTCTTCCCCTTATACTGTTAAACTATGCAATTTAACACAAATGGTAACAGGCATAACTCCTCAGCATGTGTTTAATGTGATGGGTGGACCAAAATAAAAGTTTATCTTCTTGTTTGGTCCAGTCTGTTTACATACTACAACTTATATGGTTGGTAAATTATTAATAATTACTAATTTATTAATTGTACACTATTTCCCCGATTGTAATTTGTTTTAGACAACAGTACCTGGCAGAATAAACACTGTGTTGCTACAGCCTTTGCAGTCAGATACACCTTATAAAATTACTGTTGTAGCAGTTTATGATGATGGAGATGGTGGACAAGTGACAGGAAATGGAAAAACAGGTATAATTAATATAACTGTTGTCTCAATGCTCTTTTTGATTTTACATAGTAAAGTTCAGCTGACGCTGAAGGAGAGCTTAAAGTCTGTAAAGGAAAAAAAGTATATAGAATTACTGTCCTTCAAATTAGTCCTCCAAACTAATTGAAGTACTGTAGTGCTATAGAGCCTAGTTGCTATGAGGAAAATTTGCCATTTGTCAACCCAAGTTGAAAAAAATCTTAACATAGTATACCAGGTGAACTCTGAAACTATCCATTACATTTCTAAAAATACTTATTAAAAATATTTGAACAAATGTCGTATATGGCACAAATTATTTATGGTGAAACATTGACATTTAAATTATTAATTTTATACCCAGTACTCAATTTAAGTGGGGCACATGTAGCTAAATCTCTTGCTGAGTCTAATAGCAATATATTTATATCTGAGTTATTACTATATATATTCTCAGAACAAAATAAATAATTCCCTATGCGCACCATCGGAATTTTCTACAAAAGGCTGATTCTGACAATAAAATAGTGCTGAAAGTATTCAGTTTTAATTTAGGATCCAAAATTATAAATTCACTTTATTTTAGTATAGAAGTTTCAGCCTTTCACAATTTTGAAAGAAGTAAAAAAATAGACTTGGCATTAGAGTTTATTAAATACCTTTCCCCCCCTAACTTAATGCATTTCATTCATTTTTTTTTTAGTTGGGCTGCTTTCTCCTCAGAATATTCGTATATCTGATGAATGGTATACCCGATTCAGAGTGGACTGGGATCCTGTCCAATCTCCTATCTTAGGATACAAAATTGTGTATAAAGTTGCAGGTAAGATTACGAATGCTGGCTGCCAGCATGCAAATATGGCTTTGGGACTGAATATTATCAGCACCTTTCAATAATTGTTATCAAAGCAGGTTTTGCTGTAGTTTTGCCAGAGAGGCCTCTACTGACATTCCCAAAGAATTGCTGTCAGGAATTCTCAATTGGACGAGTCAACTGTCTGGCTCATTATAAAGCAGCTTTATATGTTGATGTATAGGACTGCAACATTACATTCTTTTTCATATTTTTTTCTTCTTCTTCTAAGGTTCAGATGAGCCCATGGAGGTGTTTGTTGGAGAGGTGACTTCATATACTTTACACAACTTATTGCCTAGTACTTCTTACGATGTGAAAGTATATGCTCAGTACGAGTCTGGACTTAGCGAACCTTTGGTGGATCAAGGCACCACATGTAAGGCCAAAGTTCCCCCTCCCCATATATTAATGCTGATGTAAGAATATTAATAATCGCAGCAAGAGACTTTGATCTCTTAGAACCAGTCTGCTCTGTAGGAAAGATACATTTGAAGAAATGTCCTATTATGTTGGGCTTTTAGGGAACATGCCATTGTCCAAGAAATGTTCAATCTCTGAATCACTGTGGGTCATTTTAACATCCTGCTGTTATCTCTGCGTTTCATGCGATGAAACATGTCAATTTTCCTGAAACAGCTGTGTCTTTTATACAAATATATGATGCCAGTATCATCCTACCAGCTTGACCCTTTTGTGCATGCATGTGATGTCAAAATACACTTAGGAAAGATGCAAGGCTTATGCTTCAAAGCTTCTTTTCATCCTGCCTCTTCTTGCCTCCTGTGGAAGATGCTGAATAGCAGCAACCCCTGTGTTATACATATATGTATGTATATTTCTAAGATTTTGAAGCTTATAAGCTTTATTAAATATAATGGATGACACACAAATGCACAGACACACACACACACACATATTTGGATATAAATGTATCAGTACAGGTCCATTTTGGTCGAACATTTAATATCAAATTTAGTTTAAATGCCATATAATAAGTGGAAGATCTGTAAAGCATTCTGACTTGATTAATGCTGGAATTTCCATGGCTAGAGCCAGTTAGGAGGCAAAAGCTGTAACTGATTAAGGTCTTGTCAGTTTCAGGTGTCAGCCATCCCCTAATTGGAGTTCTACCTAATTATCAAATTAAGGTCACAAAGGAGAGCTTGTTATCTTGTGATTAGCTTTTATGAGGGAAGCATTGAGCTGCAGAAAAGCTGCTCAAGAAGAGATAGCTCGTAGCTATTCAATAATCCAGATAATATATAATTGTAAGGTTATGCCTGCCAGATTGAGTACATGCAGACAAAGAAGAGGACATGTTTGCTTTTGGCCAGATATCTGGTAACCCTAATGCTGAAAGACTTAACATAATTTGTTATAATTGTAGAGTTTATATCATTTGTTCCATATGATTAATGGATTGTTTTTTCTTTTATTTTCCATAGTATACTTGAATGTTACAGATCTAACAAGTTATAATGTGGGATGGGACACTTTCTGTATCAAATGGTCAGCGCATCGGTCAGCTTCTTCTTACAGACTGAAACTGAATCCAGCTGATGGTAATTATAGTTTTGGATGAAAAATTGGTTACATGTCATGACTAATTTACAAAATATCTAGTGATCCTTTTCAGTTATTTAGCATATTTGAATTACATTGCTCATTACCCAAATCTCCATGGATTGGAGATGCTACAAATAATGTCAATAAATAAGTATGAAGTATTGTTGTTTTCAGCCAAAGAGGCATTATTTCAACTGCCGGACAGCTGTTTCTTCTTTGATATCCTTGCTGCCTTTCTGAATTTGTCACAATTGTTCAAAATGTGCATATGATCATCAGATGTCCAATAAGATATCAGGGATTATTGATAAAAAACAGTTTAAATTGATGAAATTGAAAATGTTTTTAGAGGGGTGTTTTAATAAATTTTTAGGGGGATCCAGGGTGGGGGGG
>NW_015401963.1:11993-13750 GCF_001527695.2 Protobothrops mucrosquamatus
ACATATAGGCTTCAGGATGCTGGAAGCTTACAATTTAACAGAAAAATATTTTGCTTCAGTACCTGGAGTTTCCTTGCAGTCAGGATCTTTCCCAAGCAACGTGGCATACAGGCTTCACAAAAATGCTTTTGTTAGCCAGCCCACTGTGTAAGTATATTACTTTTTTTTCTTCAAATCTTTTCTAATTGCAGAAAATTGACTAGATGGTGGTTATATTGGGCATAGAATTGATAGTACTGAATGCTAAATCCTTGCTAACAATGGTGAGAAATAAAAATACATACTACAAGATACATACAAAGATAGAAAGTGTGTGTATATAGACTGTGTTTTCCCGAAAGTAAGGCCTACCCCGAAAATAAGCCTAGATTGATTTTTTGGGACAGGCCTAATATAAGTCCTACTCCCAAAATAAGCCCTAGTTTTGGGGTGGGGCACAAATCAAGCTAGGGTGGGGGGTTGGAGCTTATCATTGCAGCCAGGCCTCCCATGGATCGACCCTTGCCTCACCGGCCCACTTCTTCTGCGGCCGAAGGAGCAGCTTTGTTCTGCAGCTGAGAATGGAGCTCGGGCCTGCATTTTGCAGTCAGAGGCCTTTCTGGAAGGCTATGGATTTGGTTCTCGGCTGCCGAGACCTTCAGGAAAGGCCTCTGACTGCAAAATGCAGGCTGGAGCTCAATTCTCAGCTGCAGAAGGAAGCTACCCCTTCAGCTGCAGGAGAAGGGGGCCCAGCTTGTTATTTAATAATCACAAACCGTTTCGTTGATGTTTTGATCATGGTTCTCCTTCCCACACCCTCTCCCATTGCAGAAAAAAAATCATCAGACTTCAGCTTGATGAAATTTTAGCTTTAAATATAATTCTTGCATATTTTAATAATAATTTTCAGTGAGTTTGAAGGAAGACCTGGCTATAATACGGAGAATTTAAATTAGCCTTTCTCTCTTTTTGCAGGAGAAAAAGTTTAGTTCTTATATATAAAGATGAGCTGCTTTTGAGTCTTTTAGAGCAGGGGTGTCAAACTCAATTTCATTGAGGGCTGCATCAGCATTGCAGTTGTCCTCGGGCTGGGTAGGTGTGGCCAGGGTGGGCGCGGCCTACTGGGTGGGCATGGCCAGCTCTACATTGTTCGCGTCAAGGGTGCCTGTGGGGCCTGGGCAGGAGTAGGACAGCTCTGAGGGTCTCTGGCAGAAGAGGGTGGGACCAGGGCAAGCGCCAAGGCATGGTCCACTGGAAGAGCCTCACTGTTCCTCTCAGGCCATGCCGCAGACTTCCTGGAGCCCTGGGCAACAGAGGTCAAACACCCAGCCCGGCCCTCAAGCACCCGTGGCACCAAGCCCAGCCCTACTACCCCAAGGGGGTGCCCAGCTGCACTTACCTCCTCCTCAAGGCTGCTGCTGCTGTGCTTGCTCTCTTTAGCCAGGTTGCTCATGATGGGTATGAGGGCAAAGTCAGAGGGAGGCCCACTCCCTCTCCATAGGAGAAGACCTGGCTTTGTATCCAAAGCTTCCTTAGCAATAGGATGGGAGACCCCCAGGATAGGCCAGGAGGAGGGGGCAAGGGTATGGTGAAAGGGCAGCAGGGCAGGACTAAGGCAGGACTTCCCTCAGACCCTTTCCTTCCTTCCTTCCTTCCTTCCTTCCTTCCTTCCTTCCTTCCTTCCTTCCTTCCTTCCTTCCTTCCTTCCTTCCTTCCTTCCTTCCTTCCTTCCTTCCTTCCTTCCTTCCTTCCTTCCTTCCTTCCTTCCTTCCTTCCTT
>NW_015401964.1:0-4237 GCF_001527695.2 Protobothrops mucrosquamatus
AAGCAATTAATAATAATAATAATAATAATAATAATAATAATAATAATAATAATAATAATAATAATAATAATAATAATAATAATAATAATAATAACAACAACAACAACAACAATAATAGTAATAAAGTTGGAAGGGACCTTGGAGGTCATCTAGTCCAACCCCCTGCTCAGGCAGGAAACTTTGTCTAAGGTTTCCTGCCTGAGCAGGGGGTTGGACTAGATGACCTCCCAGGTTACTTCCAACTACTTCTTCTTCTTCTTCTTCTTCTTCTTCTTCTTCTTCTTCTTCTTCTTCTTCTTCTTCTTCTTCTTCTTCTTCTTCTTCTTCTTCTTCTTCTTCTTGTTGTTGTTGTTGTTGTTGTTGTTGTTATTTAAATAGCAATGCTTCAACAGTAGACCTGCCTGGGCCACTGTTTAACTAGATGAATAGGATTACATCTCTGCCATGTTGAGATACAAGGAAGATAGAGGTCCAACTTATCTGTAGCTATCAAGATGCTAAAAACTGATCTACACTTATAAATTGCCATATGCAAATAAGACATAACTTTCTCTTTCTTTTGTTGGAGGGTTGTTTTTTTTTTGCAGTGATGCATATTTTTGTTATTGGCAAATGGTGTGACTAGTTTTACTGACTGACTAGCTAAACTGAGTCTTTAAGCCATGCTGGCTGGGGAATTCTGGGAGTTGAAGTCCACATGTCTTAAAGTGGCCAAGATTGGACATCTCTGATTTAATTTGTGAGAGTTCACTGGATGATTGAGTTCAGATCCCCTTTACATGCTCCAGGCGTGGCTCGAGCAATGAATCAAATCAAATTAATCAAATCAAGCAACGAAGAATGAGTAAACCAGCTCCCTCCTTGCCAATCTTTGGGACGTATAAAAGGCGGAGTTGCTTCGGAGAGCTTTTCTTTGATTTTATCATTTTATAGTGCCATCTTTTATCTTCAGTTTTTATTGTTTGCATTTTTATGTTTGGATGGTGCTGTTTTTATTGTGTGTGTTTTTTTTATGGAAGTTCGTACGGTGGATGTTTTAAATGATTTTGTATTCTGCGTAAGCTGTTGAAAGCCTTTGACTGTAGCTGGATGAAAATGTGAAAACAAACACAATCCTTGACTTAGAACCATAATTGAGCCTGGAAGTCGTGCCTGTCGTTAAGTGGGCTACCATGTGACCGTGACTGATTTTATAATCCTTTTTGAGATGGTTGTTAAGTGGCACTATTAGCCGTAATGGGTGCTTTTTGCTAGAAACTTTTAGTATTGATAAGAGCCAGCAAGCTTTTTAAAATCTTTGTCTCTGTCTCTGTCTCTCTCTCCATATCTCTGTCTCTCTGTCTCTCTTTCTCTCTGTGTGTGTGTCTTTTCTCTCTCGCTCCATCTCTCTCTCTCTTTGTGTGTGTGTGTATCTGTCTCTTTCTCCCTGTTTCTCTCTCTCTCCATCTCTCTCTCTTTCTCTGTATGCTCTGTCTACCTTAATCTCTCTTTCCATCTTTCCTTCTCTTTTTCTCAGTTTCTCTTTCTCTCTCTGTCTCTCACCCCTCTTTGTCTTTCTTTCTTTCTGTCTTTCTCTCTCTGTCTCTCTCTGTCTCTCTCTGTCCCTGTCTCTGCCTTGTCTATCTTAATCTCGCTTTCTCTTTCCTTCTCTTTCTCTGTTTCTCTGTCTCTCTTTCTCTTTGTCTCTCCCCGCATCTCTGCCTCTCTGTCTGTCTTTCTCTCTCTCTTTCTGACTCTTTCTCTCTGTGTCTCTGTATCTCCCTCTCTCTGTGTCTCTATCTGCTCTGTCTGTCTTAATATCTTTCTGTGTCTTCTTCTCTTTCTCTGTTTCTCTCTTTCTCTCTCTCTGTATGTCTGCCTCTCCCCATCTCTCTCTGTCTGTCTTTCTCTCTCTGTATCTCTCTGTCCCTGTCTCTATCTGCTCTGTCTTAATCACTCTCTCTCTTTCTCTCTCCCCGTCTCTTTCTCTCGGTTTCTCTCTCTCTTTTTCTCTGTCTCTCTCCCCATATCTGTCTTTCTCTTTCCCTCTCTCTTTCTGTCTCTCTCTGTCTCTCTTTCTTTAAAAATCTGTGAGAACTTCTTGAGCATTCGTTTTATCCAACTCTGCGTTCATTCAGTCTGCTTTTGGGCCCCTATTTTACAATATCGATTGACTGACTGAATCTATATACGGCCGGGCCTGGCCGGCTATGCTCCAGTGCTTGTCCTAACCTGGGTGGGAGATTCTCATTTGCTGGGGACCGTTGATCAAACCTGAGGGCAGAGGTTAGTGAAAGAATCGACTGGCCCATGTGGCTTGGCTGCTCGGTGCCGTGCTTGGTTGCTTTCTGCTCGATGGGCCTCTTTTCCTTGGCTGATTGAGAGGCATCCTTTCGCTCGCTCCGGCCGTTGCTTTCTTGACATCTTTCCCCCCCTCATCTTCGCATCTCGGCGAGGAGGGCCTGAACTGAATCCACGTGTCACGAAAGCCGGCCCAATCATCCCCAGCCAAGAGGCCGGCCGCTCGGCTTGTGTGGAAATCGATCCAATCAGCCAGACAGGAGGATTCCTATTTCTCTCCAGCTATCAATTATATTCTCCCCTTGACCCTGGCAACCGCTTGCAGCCGTGCGGAGAAGGAGGCAGATGGTGGCCGCCCAGCCATTGGACGGCCCACGTGTGTAATGGCTGCAATTAATAACCTTTTTTCTTCTCTAGTCTTCCAATCGAGGGGCACCCACACGGTGGATTGCTAGGACCAGAGTGTTGTTGTTGTTGTTGTTGTTGTTTTAAAAAAAGCAAGAGATGAGACGCTCAAGGGAAGGCCGAGGTGAGGGCCAGGCAAGAGGACGTGCTGAGGCTTCGCATCAGCTTAATGACAGATTAAGCGGACAGATGGACTGACCAGCAAAAGGGATAAATTGGAAACACAGCTCATCCCTGCTAGGTGAGAGTGGAGAGGGGATAAAGGACTGGGTACAACCCAGACTTCTTTCCCGAGTGGAAGAGCATTGGAGATAATAATAATAATAATAATAATAATAATAATAATAATAATAATAATAATAATAATAATAGTAGTAGTAGTAGTAGTAGTAGTAGTAGTAGTAGTAGTAGTAGTAGTAGTAATAAAGTTGGAAGGGACCTTGGAGGTCATCTAGTCCAACCCCCTGCTCAGGCAGAAAACCCTGTACCATTTCAGACAAATGGCTGTCCAGTCTCTTCTTAAAAACTTCCAGTGTTGAAGCATTCACCACTTCTGGAGGCAGGTTGTTCCACTGGTTAATTGTTCTAACTGTCAGGAAGTTTCTCCTTAGTTCTAGGTTGCTTCTCTCCTTGGTTAGTTTCCACCCGTTGCTTCTTGTCCTGCCTTCAGGCGCCTTGGAGAATAGCTTGACTCCCTCTTCTTTGGGGCAGCCCCTGAGATACTGGAACACTGATATCATGTCCCCCCTCCTCCTTCTCTTCATTAAATTAGACATACCCAATTCCAGAAACTGTTCCTTATATGCTTTAGCCTCCAGTCCCCTGATCATCTTTGTTGATTGCTCTGAAGGGCTGAAGGCGGCTTGGTCGAGAACAAAATGGAAGCCAAAGCTGGAAATCAGAGGGCTGCAGGCTGCATCTGTAATGGGTGGTCAGAAACATCGTCCCTCTCTTTCAGCCCAACCCACCTCCCAAAGCTGTTGTTATTGTTGTAGGGAAAATAGGAGCAATAAGGAGTATCTATCTATCTATCTATCTATCTATCTATCTATCTATCTATCTATCTATCTATCTATCTATCTATCTATCTATCTATCTATCTATCTATCTATCTATATAAAAGGTGGGATTTTAAAAATAATAAATAAATAAAGCCAGCCTTCCCTGCAATTTTTTCCCTCAGACAAGCAACTCCTCAAACAAGCAGCTCCTTAGACAAGCAAACAGAGGAGATTCTGTTTCCACTGCAGAGGTTTTTCTGTGCCAAAATTGTGCCCGTGTTGCATTGGAAATCTCACCAGCATTGGAGGGGATTAATGCAGTGCAGTGCAGTGCAGTGCAGTGCAATGTTCAGACTTGCTTCTGTGTGGTCTCTGGCCCATTGCTGAAAAATTTCTTAGCCCTGAAAAGTTTGGGTGCCTGATCAAAGCCAGCTTGGCAGAGAAGGACCATCTCCACCCCTAGGGAGGACCATCTGCCCCTGGCCATATCTCTATCAGAAAGAGAAACTGACCGGCTCCTGGTCTGAATCCCTATCGGGACACCTGGAGCA
>NW_015401965.1:0-4236 GCF_001527695.2 Protobothrops mucrosquamatus
CCCCTTGAGGAATATTTGGTTCGTGCAATCAGTTTTTCTATGGACCATGCTCCAATATGCCATGATAACTAGAGAATGGGATAAAGCAGTCCTGGGCATTTTACGGAGCTTTGGCTGTCCTTGCATGGATTGTTTTTATTTTGAAGCTGACTGTAATTTTTTTCCATTTGCCTCTGTGTGTGTGTGTGTGTGTGTGTGTGTGTGTTTGTGTGTGCATTCCTATGAACCTTCATAGTCCTATTGGTTCGGCCTTCCACAACACTTCAAGTTTTTTATGTGGCCTGTTGGTAAAATTAATTGTCCGCTCCTGGGCTAAAGCTTCTGAATCAACTTTAAGATTCCCAATGAAGCTTCCCAAATAAATGCAATCCAAACTGATGATTCAAATATCCAAACTGAATCAATTTTCTAAGCTGATTTGGATAATCCAGTGGGATTGATCTCCTGAATCGAAGCAGTGGTTTGAATTGGGTTCCACAGCCCTAGTAATTAAAAAGTCAGAGGAAACTAGATTGTATAGGACAGTGATGACAAACCTTTTAGAGACTGAGTGCCCAAACTGCAACCCAAAACCCACTTATGCATCATCGGGTGCCAGGTGGATGTGGCCCATTGACTGGGTGTGGCCCATTGGGTGGGCGTGGCTGCGGTAGTAACGGCAGACTGGGTGGAACTAAAAAGTTCAATCAATCAATTCCAACTTTGCAAGATCTTTTTTCCCGCGAGAAGTTGAAATTGACTGATTGATTGAACCTTTTTTTTTTTTTGCACACGGTGGCGGAGGCCTAAAGCGAAAAGGTTTTATAAAACCCAGCTGAAGGCCTAGGACTGGGGTGACAGTGCGCGTGCCCACAGAGAGGGCTCTGAGTGCCGCCTCTGGCACCCGTGCCATAGGTTCGCCACCACTGGTATAGGACAAAGGGGGGCAATAGACAGGAGAAGAAAAGAATATGTGCAGTCTAGTGCATCTCACAGAGTTTTTCTTGTGGGAAAAAATAGGAAGGTAGGAAGATTAGGTGTATCTGATGCCTTGAATTGACGTCACACGCAGAAAATATACAAGATGCATATAAATAATTGATGTTATCGATATATCCCATTCAATATTTCTATATTGATTAGCAACACTGTCTAGAGTTTCGGCTAAAGTTCCTTCCTCATCTGCTCACAACTATGTGAAAGCTGTTCATAGAAATGAACTACAGCAAATTAAAATTACATCAGAATGACAACAGATAAGCAATGGCCTCACGATGCAAATCCCTAACTTTCAAACTTGTGTCTTGGTGCGAGTAAGAAAGTCATGGTGTAATGATGTCATGCTATTTTGTCCATCCCACAAAATAAGTTTTTCTAAATCTGGCCCTTTATTATTTGTGTCAATCTTTCTTGCATTGCACTTAACCCTGATTCTGGTTCCAGTTCTGGTTCCGGTTCCAGATCCAGATCCAACTCCGGTTCCGGCTCTGGCTCCAGTTCCGGTTCTGGTTCTGGTTCCGGTTCCAATTCCAGTTCCAGTTCCAGTTCCAGCTCCAGCTCCAGCTCCAGCTCCAGTTCCAATTCCAGCTCCAGCTCCAGCTCCAGTTCCAGTTCCAGTTCCAGTTCCAATTCCAGCTCTGGTTCCGGCTCTGGCTCTAGCTTTGGCTCTGGCTCCAGTTCCAGCACCAGTTCCAGTTCCAGTTCCAGTTCCAGCTCTAGTTTGGTCTGTCTGTCTGTCTGTCTGTCTGTCTCTCTCTCTCTCTCTCTCTCTCTCTCTCTGCCTCTCTCTCCAATCACTATTACAGATGTTTCTGTCTTATGTCTGCCTTTGAGCCCCACAACTGTTCTACTAAAATAACATAAAACTTCCTGGAAGCTAGACCACTTTCTATTAAATCAGTATTTAGTGCCAGCCAAGACCATTATTGAAACGATTTGCAAAGTAGCAAATCTTGCATGGCAGCCATTTGTGAGCGAATCCATTGCATGCTCTCAAAATTCCAGATGTATTTCTTCCTAGAAAAATTGCCAACCTCTAGAATTTCTAAAAGCAAGTCTGGCAATGTGTCAAAGGGAAAAGACATGATTGAATGAAAGAAAGCAGTCTATACAGGGAACTGGATGCATGCCATGCTCTGTACAAAATACTAAAATAAAAAAAGAGTCATGCATAATTGCAGTTCCGCTTTACCAAACCATTCCCAATAATTCAGAATGCCAGCATCCAGGGAGAAATTTGATGAGCATTTTCATAGGCCTCTCCGCAAAGCTGTGTATAACAGTATGACTTAATTACTTTTCTACAGTCAGAACTATAATGCCCGTCCTCAATTCATCTATATGATGAATTGATTCATATTCATTCAATTCGTCATCATGACTATAACTTTGTTGCTTGTATCTTATGACTCATGTCCGCTGCTTTTATTAGTATCCTATTATGCTTATGTTGCTTGCTTTTATTTAGTATCCTATGACTATCACTGAGTGTTGTATCTTATTATTTATGATGACTGTATTTTATGATTATGATCATGATTATCACTTGTTTGCATGTACACTGAGAGCTTATTCACCGGAGACAAATTCCTTGTGTGTCAAATCACACTGGGCCAATAAAGAATTCTATTCTATTCTGTTCTGTTCTGTTTGTAACTTTCAAAATCTGGACACAATTGATTTCACATTTTTGTTTCTCTCTTTTTCTCTTGAAAGGAAAAATGAGAAGAGAAGGGGGACTCAAAATATAAGAAGTTGTTATAAAGAGAACACAATAACCTAAAGAAAAGATCAGGGAAATTCTTAGATTATTGAAAATATTTATTGAATAATTAATACTTTGATCAGAAATATCTATTTTGAAGGAATCTATAGAAGGGGAAAGAGTGAGAACTGCACTGTGACAATAAGCAACTTATTCTTCCCTTTTAAATAGCAGCAATACAGTAAGTTCTTTGGTATCTGTATCGCAACTAAAAAAAAATGTGAGTTATCACTATAGCCTCCAAGAATGCCTAAGAAATATTGTTAATGGCCACATGAATTTAAGCATGATCTACATTTAAAAAGACAATGAATTTCTCCATAAGTGATTGCCTACGAGTGCTACTTTATTCAGGCTGACCTGGAAGAACTTGGCATGTTCTCAGAATTGGAAATGACATTTAATTATGTCTTGCTTCTTTTTTCATTGCCCAGATGAACTGGATCTTCACAACTAGAGAAAGATATTCATCATGAAAATGCATATTTTTTAAAAAAAGATTTGGAACCTTCAGTTCTATAGATGACACTCAGATTCAGACTAAAAGGTCCTTGCTTCCAAGAACTTCAAAGGACAGAAGGGCAAAAATGATGAATTAGAGATTGCACAGAGCTTTATAACTGCTTTCTGTCAATGCACCTTACCATCAACAGCAGCTGGGAAAAAACAACCCTTGCCCTGTGTTGAAAGGCAGATGGACTTCTGGACATAATACTCAATTTCTTGCTCAAATGGATCTTGTTTGCCAGGGAAGGGAGAAAATATTGCAACTATCTTGAAAGTAAGTCAGGATTTGGGTATTTATTACCTTACCATTTACTTTTAATATTGGGGTATATATTATTATTTCCAAAGCAGCTGTGTACATTAGTACCATAGTCTTACAGCCATTTGCTCCATACAAAAGTTGATCATACGTTTATATCTCTAATCATCATCTGAATAGGTCTGTTAGGTGTCCTACACATAAAATTCTTCTTTATTTATGAACTTCAAGAATATAGTTAGAATTCTATAACACCTGAAGTAGAAGTGAACTGAAGTCTAATCCTAGTCCTAAATTGCAGTCTAGTTTGATTCTAAATTGCCGTCTAATCCTAATTCTAAATTATAAAAAGAATAGCTCCAAGGTTTTCCAGAGGAGAGGGTACCACTTTGTATGGGATGCCATCTTGGAATACTAATTGAATGTTAAGCAATCAGTGGATAGAAAAAAAGGGGGGGATTCTTTCTTTTCACTTTGGTCACACTAATTTGGAAGGGTTATGTACCCAGATAATGTTTTGCCATTAATCCTACCTCCGAGACCGCCTTCTGCCACAGATTGCCTCCCACCGGCCGATACGCTCCCACAGAGAGGGCCTCCTCAGGGTGCCGTCAGCCAGACAGTGTCGGCTGGCGACCCCCAGGGGGAGAGCCTTCTCTGTCGGAGCACCCACCCTCTGGAACGAGCTGCCCCCAGAGATCCGGGTGATCCCGGATCTCCCCTCCTT
>NW_015401966.1:0-4235 GCF_001527695.2 Protobothrops mucrosquamatus
ATAATAATAATAATAATAATAATAATAATAATAATAATAATAAAGTTGGAAGGGACCTTGGAGGTCATCTAGTCCAACCCCCTGCTCAGGCAGGAAACCCTATACCATTTCAGACAAATGGCTGTCCAGTCTCTTCTTAAAAACTTCCAGTGTTGGAGCATTCACCACTTCTGGAGGCAGGTTGTTCCACTGATTAATTATTCTAACTGTCAGGAAGTTTCTCCTTAGTTCTAGGTTGCTTCTCTCCTTGATTAATTTCCACCCTGTTGCTTCTTGTCCTGCCTTCAGGCGCCTTGGAAAATAGCTTGACACCCTCTTCTTTGTGGCAGCCCCTGAGATATTGGAACACTGCTATCATGTCCCCCCTCGTCCTTCTCTTCATTAAACTAGACATACCCAATTCCAGCAGCCTTTCCTTATATGCTTTGGCCTCCAGTCCCCTGATCATCTTTGTTGCTATAAACAAATATATAATAGTAGACTCAACTGAAATATCACTGAACTATTCAGAAATACTAAAAGTTCTGTATCTCATATCTGCTCTTCCATTTTAAATCCAAGTAATCAGAATAAGTATAAATGGAATAGAATATAAAATTTATTTCTTCACACATCTTGCTTTAACAAATTTAAAAAATTACCAAAAAGCTTCATGAAAAATTTTAATTTAATAATTATTGATAAACCTATTTAAGAAATGTTTAAACTGCTTCCATCTTGAGGCTTTAAGAGTCTTATAAACATATAAAAGAATCATACATGAAATTGTAAAAAATCTGAAACTAGGGTACGTAATTGGAATCTATAGTAGTCTATGAAGATAATGTTAGTAAAGATTTTTGTGTGCGAAATCATACTATATATCCAAATCTTTTTAAGAAAAACTATCTTGTCTGACAAAGATAATAAAGAAATGCAACTGATACAAAATAAGTACAATCTATTTTTGAAATTATGTTTCATGATTTTTGATCATGTGAATATACTCTAGAATAGTAACCTGCCATCTAGTTGTAAAATGTTAATCTTTCAAGAAAGCTAGTTTTTAAAGCTGTTCAACTGCTTCTGATTTTAGGGATGCCTGGACAAGTCCTTGAAATTTTCTTGTAAGATTTTTTTCAGAAATGGTTTGCCATTGCTTCTTTCCTAGGGCTGAGAGAAAATAACTGACCCCAAGTCACCCAGTTGGCTTTGTGCCTAATGAGACTAGAACTCACAATCTCCCAGGTTTCTAGCTTGATGCCTTAACCACTACACCAAACTGGCTATCAACTTTTAGATATGCATATCTAAATAACGTACTCTGCATATAACCAGCAGAAGTGCAATGTAAATATATTCCAATTAATCTCAAAAATCAGTTGTGTTTAATTAAAAGTAACTGCATGTTATTAAGAAAAATTGACGTTACATTTGAGGGAAGAAATGGGCTCATAATATTTTTATGCTGTTACTTTCTATTATCCTAGTTACTGCTCTATCAGAGGAAAACAAAATTTGAATTAGAAATAAATTATATAAAAAGCTTCATTATCTAAGTCTTTTAAACGCTTCCTCTTTACTATTAATTGAGAAGCATTAATAGACCTGGTGTAACTGACCTATCAGGTTCCTTTTTTAAATGTCTATGGAAAATATATTGGGGTAGTTAGAAATTCTAGTTAAACTACAGAAATATATACTAAGATTGCGCTCAGTTCAATATATAGTTTGAAGCATGCATGGGAATACAAGGAACAGCTGTCAGCAACGACTTCAACCAAATATATCATTTATAGCAATAAGATATTCCTTGCTAGTTATCAACCACAGCTCAGTAAATTTAATTATATTTGAAGAGATTCCTGACAGATACATATACACGTGCTCCAAAGCAAATTTTGCTCTTTGAATTTGTACCTCTTCTTAGCTATAATACATACAGTATTATTCATGCTTCGAAAGCTAATATACATTTTCTCTGAAATACAGCAGTATGTCGCTAATAGTAACACTACTGAATGAGATCAAAGGTTCATATAATTAGTACAGCATCTCATCCAAGCCTATGCACATATTATAAAAGTAATCACTACTTCCTTTTACTACTCCATGCACAGCATGTCAGTAGTCATACTCATCAGGACATGGAGATTACATAATTATAATAAACAATATAAAATATAATTATATAATGACATGTAACCATTGATTTAATTCATCACATGTTGAGGCGACAACTTAAAAATATGTTTTATATTTAATATGCTATTCTGTCCACACTTTTAGTTCTAAAATTAAACATGATGTGATGAGGGGAAAGTCCTAACTAGAACCATGCCACAGGAGAAAGAGATTAACTCAGCAGGAATGCAATCTATAGTAAATTAATAATTGTGATTTTTAAAAGTACTTTCTCAAAGAACAATTCATGCACCTTGTCAGTATGGCAGGATCAAATTCTCAGTTTTCACTGTATGAATTACTAGAAGAGTTGAACCATGTAGGTCAGGCATGTCAAACTCGCGATGTCATGTGACGTCACGCGACGTATTGCGACTTTTCCCCCATTGCCAGCAATGGGGTAGGCACGGTTTCAGTATGATGCATCCGGCCCGCGGGCCGGCAGTTTAACATGCCTGATGTAGGTTATGATGAACTGATGGAATACCTTGTTTTCATTTTAGGAAGTACAAAAAGATGACTAATACCTCCAAAGGGAGGGAGTGAGGGGAATTTACCTATACAAAATAGGGAAGACAGAAGACAGAAAAAAAATACTTTACTTCCTTCAATTACTGCACACTGGTTCCTGATGTAACTAAGAGATAAATGTTACAAGGCTTTCCAGAACATTCATGGTCAACAGCAGTTTTAACTTTTCAATATTTTGGAAGATTAATATTCCTTAGTTTCCTCATATGTTTGCATGCTTTTCTGAAATTGGATTTAAAAAACCTAATGAATATTCTAGCACATTAAAGTATTTAAAGTTCTTCAAACTGACTATTCTGCCAATTTAGGGAAAATACAATTTTCAGTTCTAATAAAACTGTCTATGAAATACTCCATTTGTTTATGCCCACAGGACTCTTAGTAATTTTTAAATTAGATAACGATTAGTTAGGATGCACTACTGTAAGCCAGAGGGCCACACCTGATCTTTGCATTACTTGTCAGGGACCACATTCCAAAAGTAGTGGATGGAATAAGGACAAAAAAGTAAATTTAAGAAATGTGATTGGATATAATTAAAATACAATACAGTAAACATTACTCTCCATTTATAAATGTTAAATCTTTTGCATTACTTGTATTGGATAACAACTTTCGAAGATCAGGGCCAAATATATGTATGCAGAACAGGCATTTCCCTAGATTTAGTTTCTGTGACACTTTTTAAAAAGCAATCATTCAATCATATTTTCAAATTATATCAGCATATTTCCTATTGAACTGTATTATTTCTTGAAGATTCTATTTAAAAACCTGCACTTATTTTTATTTTTAAAAGGTCAATAGAGCTTTTTTTTGGAAGAAACAATCACCAAGAAAGAATTGAGGTTCTCGTCCAGAAGTTAACTTTACTAAAAAAAGAAATTTTAATTGGTTACACGGAGAAAAATGAAAGACAAGCTCATCCTGCGAAGTCGGATATAAGCTGTTATCAAATTAAGGATGCTGCACGTAACCCCAAATACCCCCAAATAAAGCTAACTCGATTCAGAAGACGACTTCCTGCAAAACAAAGGCGGCAAAAATCAGACCAGCACTCCGAAAAACACAGGCAGCGTTGAGAACTGATTTCTAAACGGATCGTTGCCAGCAAAAGCTCCAAGTCTTGTCTCTCGCCCCCGTTTGTTGACATTTGCAGTTGTTTTCACGCTGCCAACCGAACAAATGCGAAGCCGGAAGAAGGAAAGCACACATTGCCCGAGCCTTTTTTGAAAGCGTGCCGGTGCGCGGTTCGGAAGGTGGGCAAGTCCGCAAAAGCCACCCGCCGCTCCAGGAACGAAACTCTTCCCCGCGATTTCTTCCGCCTTCCACCGAGGTGGTAGGAAGCGGGACAAAGCCGCGTCTGCGGAAAGCCGAGAAAGCTCCAGGCTGCGAGCCCGGATCCCAAAACCGGGAAGGGAAGGGGGGGGGCGCTATCAGCGAGAACCTCACGGAGAGCAGGTAGGCGGTAGAAAGACCCCACCAGGCCAAGCAAGAGAAAAAAGGAGCGCACCCGGCGGACGAAGCAAGTGGCCGGATGG
>NW_015401967.1:0-4234 GCF_001527695.2 Protobothrops mucrosquamatus
ATATATATATATATATATATATATATATATATATATATATATATATATGCCAAAACAAAATAATCACGACCACCAAGAGGAAATTTAAAATATTTAAAAGCAGTTAAAAGATTAAAAGCAATTAAAAGATTAAAACAGGCAACCAAGCTTTCGTCGGGCTCTCCCGACATCATCAGGGTTGATAAGGCGGTTTCGGGGAGGGCTTATATGCCGCCTCCAAGTGCTTGCATCCGGCTACGCGACCGTGTAATCGGGCCCAGGTGTCTGCGCTCCTGCGCTCTGGGTGCCTTCTTTCCTGCGTGTAAACTCTTTACCTCCCTTTCCTGTTTGTCACCATCCGGTCCTTGGGTATCCTTACCGGGGGCAATGGGGGATTCCTTCCCATGCCTCCCATCAGTTTTACCTTCCACATCCTTCTCTTCAAACCCATTGGTCCTGCGGGGTGTCAGGTGTCTGAGTAACGAAACACTTAAAAGGACTTTCAGGCATGTTTTCTCCTAAAAGCATTTATTGATGTTACAGTACGTCAGCACACAATGGTGGAATGCTTAGAACTGCTTCTCTTCCGTTACGCATAGCATTCCACTCCCTTGTTGTAAGGTCATGGTTCACATCTTCCAATCAACTTGGAAGATGTGATTTACTTCCGGTTTCTTTCTCCCAGGCTATCCTTATGCTCCTCCCCCTTTCCTAGTTGCTGGTTTAACTATATATATACCAGACAGTTCTGCACATTGTCAAAGCAAGAATATACAGTATTTGCAGCGTTGACATCCGGGCCCCCTTACGAAAAGACAGATCCTCTCAAGATTAGAGGGAGTGGATGGAGTTCGGGACCCCAGATGGTTGTAAAAGGTGTTGAGTTCTAAGCATAATGTCAGGTGTCTGAGTAATGAAACACTTAAAAGGACTTTCAGGCATGTTTTCTCCTAAAAGCATTTATTGATGTTACAGTACGTCAGCACACAATGGTGGAATGCTTAGAACTGCTTCTCTTCTGTTATGCATAGCATTCCACTCCCTTGTTGTAAGGTCATGGTTCACATCTTCCAATCAACTTGGAAGATGTGATTTACTTCCGGTTTCTTTCTCCCGGGCTATCCTTATGCTCCTCCCCCTTTCCTAGTTGCTGGTTTAACTATATATATACCAGACAGTTCTGCACATTGTCAAAGCAAGAATATACAGTATTTGCAGCGTTGACATGGGGTTTGATCCAGCTGCAATCAACCTCTCCCCCCCTTCCTCTTTCGCCCGTGTCGGTTGGATCACTCCCTATGCCATCATACTGATTGCTCCCCCCCTCCATCCTCCTGCTGTTGTCACGCCTCATGAGTCTGCCTTCAGGTCCCCCCTTTTTTCTCTCGTCCACCATCCGGGGTCATCCTCTTGCACCTCGGAGCTCTCTTTCCGTGCGCAATCTGGTGAGGGGGCATCCCCGCCGGTCGGGCACTCCCTATTCACACCCATACACCCCACTTTTCAAGCACTCACCTACATTCAAACCCTCTTTGCTCGACAAGTCCTCCGATGGTAAATCTTCACCTAACACCCTTCGTGCCTCAGCACCCTCAATCCCCCTCTCACCCTCATGAGCACTGCCGTACCCAATCACTCTACCCCCGCCTCCATCCGTGCCGCTATGGCGCCCTTCATCCGATCCACGAAGCCTCTGGGGGCCTTCGATCCTCTTACGATCGGTTTCCCCTTTGCAGGGTTTCCCAGCCAAATCCTGATCGACTCCTTCCCCCCCATCTCCGGCCGCGGCAATCCGTACGTCTCCTACTCTTTCACCTTGCAATTTACTCCACATTCTCCATTCACATCCATACGCCACACTCTTCCCGCTCTCACTTACACTCAAACCCTCTTTATCCAACAAGTACTTTTGTTATGATGGTAATTCTTTACCTAACGTCCCCCGTGCTTCGGCTCTATCAATCCCTCGCTCACCCCCATAAGCACTTTCTTGTTCCACCACTCCTCCCACACCCCCATCCGTGCATCTGTAACGTCCTTCACCCGACCTACAGAAACCGCGGGAGCCTTCCACCATCCTACGGCCGGTTTCCCCTTTTTGGAAATTCCCGGTCGAGCCTCGATCAGCTCCCTCTCCCCCCCCTTCCAGCCGCAGCAGTCTGTACATCTCTCAATCTTCCGCTTCGCAGTCTGCTCCGTTCCTCAACGCATTTACAATCGTCCCACACCCTCAATCCATACTTCAATTCTTCCTTCTTTCTCTCCGCTGCCGAAGGGCGTTCTACCCTGCCCTGGGGCCTTCTCCTCGTGTCAGGACCGCCAGGGGCATATTGACCCACTTGCTGTCGCCGGTCGCAGGTAAGATCCTCCCGTGCAGTATATTCGGGGTCCTGGGCAGTTGCATTGTCCTCCGCATCCCGGGAGGTGGTGGTCCTAGATACATTCATTCTGCGACCCAGGTGTCTACTACGGCGGTTATTGTACCACACCCTAAGAGTCTGTTGTGCTTGGCATATGTCCACATGCCGGTTAATAGAGTCCTGGTCCGAAAACCAAGCTTCTTTCAGTAGCCGGCCACTTTTAGTGGCATCCGTAGCAAGAACCTGAGCATGTTCAAAATCAAAACGGTGGTCTTGCTCGGCCATGTGAGACCATATTTGCAAGTATTGCTCACCTCTTCTAATGGCCAAGTTGTGTTCGTGGAGACGGGTCTTAAGTCTTTTGGATCTTTCACCCACATAGTGGCTCTTACAGTCCATACAAGTAATTCTGTAGACCACCGCTGATCTTTCCGTCGTGGGGAGGAGGTCCTTCGGGCGCATAATTTTTGACCGTAGTGTTTGGTCCGGCTTATGGGCCACCTTCACGTTGTGCGGGGCCAACAGTCTGGCCGTAGCCTCCGATACGTTGTTGATGTATGGCAACGTTATGTGTGTGGTTTGTGTGCCAAGTTCTCTCTCTCGTTGGCCATCTTGGGGTTTTAACACCCCACTGTGGCACCTCACAAATTTTAGAGGGTAACCATTCAAGCGGCAGACCTGGTACAGATACCTCCTCTCCTCAATCTTGGCCCTCGCTGTGCTGCAGTGTGTGTGTACGCGTTGGAACAGCGTCTTGATACAGCTGACCTTATGGGAGACCGGATGATTACTATTGTAATGGAGGATGCGATCTGTATGAGTGGGCTTCCGGTAAACCTTGGTACTGATGGATCCATCTGGCAATCGTTGGACCATCACATCCAAAAAGGCTAGCGAGCCCCGAGCTTCCTCCTCCATAGTAAACTTAATGTCCGGATAAATGGAATTTAATATTCCCATAAAGTCAGCTCTATGAGCTCGTTTGACGACAACAAAGGTGTCGTCAACATACCGTACCCAAAACCTGGGTTGGTATCGGGCCATGGCCTCACGTTCCAGCCGCTGGAGGACCGCCTCTGCTATGACGCTAGAGATGGGGGAGCCCATGGGTGTGCCTTTCACCTGCTCATAAACAGCCCCTTGGAATGTAAAGTACGTGGTAAGGCAAAATCCCACAAGCTGAATCAAATCCTCAGTATATATATGGAAAACATTTACAACTTTCTTCAACCTAAGCACCATTCACATGATTGGCCTTCATTTCCCATTTCCCAGCAAAGCCATTGCTGAGAATTCTGGGAGCTGAAGTCCACCCATTCAAAAGATTTCCATGTTGGGCAAAGCTATTTCCCAGCCTCAAGAAGTTGATGACAAATTTCAAACTATGTTCAGTTTGCTGAGCAGAATGTCAGCCTCCGAAAGCAAGAGAGTAAATCATCCCAAGACTATTCTTTGAAAGGTCCCTGCCAAAGGGAGCCATTTTGTTAAATGTCCTGCGGAGGGCAATAACCATACCTCCCATCACATATATTCAGCAAGTTCCACACCCAGCTCCTCCAAGCCTTCTGAGGGTAATTCATAAACAATGTGTGTTGGTTTAATCTATTTTTCACAGGGGGTGCTTGAGAGCAGGAAAATTAGAACCAGGTAGAAAGGAATATTATTACTGTCTCAGAGTGTCTCAGAGTGTGCTTTGGTTACATGAGGACTGGATTAAGGTAACATCTGGTCCGTATTTCTTGAACTATTTCCCTTTTATCACAAGAAAAGATCGGCAACCCATCCCACAACTGCTCTTAATTTAGGCCCAAATATTACTGATGAAACATTGTACAACATGCTGTTATCTATTAAAACAATTTCCCTGAAGAAAAACTTGATACTTTTATATTTTC
>NW_015401968.1:0-3203 GCF_001527695.2 Protobothrops mucrosquamatus
TCATTTCATCATTTATAATTACCCTAGCTGTTTGTTTAGTATATATTTTCTCAACCATCTTTCCAAATTTTGTCCCAAAATCCATATAGTACAATTGTGTTATAATAAACTTCCAATTCAGATTATCAAATGCCTTCTGGGCATCAAGAAAAACCAGTGTAGCTTGTCTTTCAGGATGGACTTCATAAAATTCTAAAGTATTCATTATTATCCTCATATTATTTTTTAATCTGTCGTCCTAGTAGAAATCCATTTTGATCTGGATGGATGTAATTATTCAAAAAAAATTTTTTAATCCTTTCTGCTATTATTGTTGCAAATGTCTTATAGTCTGTAGAGAAATCGGCCTATAATTTTGAATTTGTTGCAGGTCTGAGTCTTCCTTAGGGATAAGAGTGATGATTGCTTCAGTCCAAGTTGTCGATATCTTCGCCTCCTCCAGCACCTCATTATACATCTCCAACATTATCCATTGTAGTGACTCTTGTGTATTTTTATAAAACTCAACCGGAATTCCATCTGGGCCTGGTGATTTATTGTTTTTTTGTTTTTTCAATGCTGTTTCTAGCTCTATTGCGGCTATTGGTCTATTCAACATTTCCTTTAGATACAGGTACAGGTAGTCTTCGAGTTACGGAGCCTGCCCATTCCACTCATAACTCGAAAACTCGTGGGAGTGAATTGCATACCTCGAACAAGATCAATGCCTTGCTCATTAAAACTCATGCGGCTCGTTAAGTGCACATGCGATATCTCAGGGTGGGAAAGGCCATGGAGGGGCCTAGTGATGGAACAGGCCCCCAATCTTTTGGGCACCAGGGACCGGTTACATGGAGAAAGGTTTTTCCATGGATTGGAGAGTGTGTGGTTTTATGTGCTGCCTGCATCCCACGGATGGGGCTTTGCTTGTTTGTGCAGCCCGATTACTGGTCCATGGACCGGGGGTTGGAGACCCCTGCACTACGATACCGCCTGCTTCCCCCTCCCCTCCTGCCATGCCAGACTCACGCGGTTCCTGCTGCCGCCTGGATCTCAATCTGGGGAACGCTTCTGCGCCGCCCCTGAGGCCCAATCTGGGCTCCGGAGGCATTTTCCAGGTTGCTGTCGCCTGGAAATGGGCTGCCGGAGGGCTACGTAAGCGTCAACTGGCCTCAGATCCGGGTGACAGTGGCCTGGAAAAGGCCTCCGGAGCCCCAATCCAGCCTCTGGACACACGCGGAAGCATCCCCCGGCTTCGGTTCCGTTCTCTGTTGAAGAGAACAGAGGCCTAAAGTACCATGAGATCACATGAGATCAATAGCGTGAGATCTCGCCCCACTGATCTCGCGTGAACTTGCGTTACTTTAGGCCTCCGTTCTCTGCGAACGCACCGAAGGCCTGGAGCAGCCAAGAAAGCGAAGGATCTCGATCTTCGCAGGGTGAGTATTGAGGCCTGGTGCCGAGGGAGAGCCGGGCGGGGGTGGGGAGGGAATAACCGGGGTGAATGTTGCAGAGCCTCTGCGGTCGCTCGGAAGGGCGAACGACTGCCGTGGTGCCCCAATATTCGTAATTTTGGGACTTGCTCGTGAGCACTAGGGGGCGCTCATCACGTAACTTTGAGCAAGTGTTAAGTGAACGCTCGTAAATTGGGGATTACCTGTAGTCCTCAACTTACAACCATTCATTTAGTGATTGTTCGAAGTAACAGTGGCACTGAAACAAGTGAGTTATGACCATTTTTCATCCTTACGAATGTCGCAGCGTCCCCAGGGTCCCGTGATCAAAATCCAGATGTTTGGCATGCCTTTATGATGGCTGCAACATCGCGGAATCAGATGATCCCCTTTGCGACGTCAGTGGGGAAGCCAGACTCGGTTAACAACCCAGTTACTAACCTAACAACTGCAGCGACTCCCTTAACAACTGTGGCAAGAAAGGTCATAAAATGAGGCAAAACTCACTTAACAACTTAGCAACAGTAATTTTGGGCTCATAAATTTTGTGGTCATAAGTGGAGGGCTGCCTGTATGTGCCCAGTTGACTTTGTTAAAGGAGGAAGGGTTCGTTCTCCGGCCTGCTTCTTCTCTCCGGGCTCCCTCCCTTTCGAAACATACGGGCCCTTGAATGCTGCTGGCAATATTTGGCGACCAACTCATTGTTTTCTTCACCCAAACTCAGCCGTGGCTTTCCGGAGAGTGACGTCCTTTATCATCAGGCTTCTGGTGTGGTTTTTGGCCCCTTGTTTGGCACCAGCTCAGATATCTGCCCACGACTTCGGCAGTCTTGGGGAGACGATGGTCCTCCCTGTGAACCGTCTGTGCTATTGCCTGCCCTGCTTGGTTATCAATGTGCTGCTGATTCCCATTCATTCTGTTGCTGGAAAAGGTTTGCAGAGAGGTTGATTGTCTGGGCCTGGGCCAGGTGGGCCTCACAGTGCCTGGCGTGAGAATGCCCTCTCCCTCCCTGGCCTCCAGCCGGCCCCGGCTGGACAAGGAGGGATTCTTTGGCCCTGGGAGTGCTGCATGCGTTACCGGGTCTCGCACGCCTGCCCAGAACCAGCCAGGCTGTCATTACTGCAGTGCAGAGTTGAGGCGAGAACCGTCTCCCCTCCTCCTGGCTAGCCTCACTCGCCTCCAGCCCGGCTTTGGGGAGAGAGAGAGATGCCTGCGGCTGGCCAGACGAGCTGCTGACCGTGGGCTTTGGTCTCGAGCTGCTGACCGTGGGCTTCACTCTCACCCCAGACTCTTCCGAGGAGCAGCTCCCAGCTCCCATGGCAGCCCCCGGCTGAAGTGGGGCCGGCGCACGTGTGTGGGGGAGAGGAGCCGTTTGCTTTGTCTCTGCAGAAGGATGTGACCCGGTACCTGTTTGTTTGCACTAGTTGAGACCATCCTAAGAACAAGAGGCAGGGCCAGTCGGAGGAGGACATACCTGCGGGAGAACTTGGGAGCCGTGACTGCGCCTCCTCCTTGCCTCCTCCTCCTTTCCCGCTGCCGGAGCCAGGGGGGGAAAGAAGCAAGAGACAGAGAGAGAGAGAGAGAGAGAGAGAGAGGAACTGAGTCTCAGCCTGACAGCCCAGGATGTGTCAGTCAAGCGCCCTGCAGGGACCAGAGCTGCACTCAGGGAAATGGTGAGATGCTGCAAAGCTTTACCTAACCCTCCTCCCTATTGCTGCAACCTCCACAAAGTTAAAATTCATGTCCGGAGGCTGCGCTCAGGAAACGGTG
>NW_015401968.1:11920-16153 GCF_001527695.2 Protobothrops mucrosquamatus
AACCTGAGTGAATTTTTCCGACGGAAGCTGAAACCCCAGGCACGGCCCGTCTGCGACCGGCACAGCGTGGTCAGTTTCCCAGGCAAAGGGCAGCTGCTCTGCTTCCTCCTTTTCCATTTTTGGATAGGGAGGTTGTAGAAAACCCTTTTAAATTTCAGTTAGAATTGTTTTAATGCTGCTTGTTTGGGTAGGTTAATTACACCCATATTATTATTGCATTTAATGAAAGTGGTGCAAAATACTGTAAGTTTGGGCAACCATTGATATTGTTTAATTAATAGAAGTGGAAGAGAAAATAGCATCCAGCTTCTTTTTGCTCTTTCTCCTCCACAGGTCAGCCCTTCGGATGGGAAGATCCTCAGTTTTGGGCAAGTGAAGAACTGTGAAGTGGAGCAAGTAAAAGGCATCACTTACTCTCTTGAGTCCTTCCTGGGTCCCCATGCCAATCACGACAACTGCCAAAATAATCCAAGTAAGTCTTCCCTTTGAGCTCCAGGATCCTTCTTTCCAGGCACTTGGCTGGTGGGGCAGAGGGTAGCATTCCTCTCCCTTCCTGGACAGTCTTTGAAGCCTCTTTAGGAGGATGAATTGCACCCAGAGGAGGCAGCCAGTCTCCACTCACTCCCTAGAAACATCAGGAGGAATTGCAGCCCAGAGTTAAGGAACCAGGTGCACTTCGCATCTGCACTGCCTCCCCCCCTTCGGCTCAGCGGAAGAGGCAGGTTCAAGAGACGCTGTGGGAGGAGGTCTTCTGAGGAAGCGGCCCTGTAGCTCAGGACTGCAGGGCACCCAGGAGAGGGAGAGAAGCCGTTCCGAAAAGGAGGCCCAGCTTTTATTTGGTTTCTCTTGGTTGCTCGTATCCCCTGCCTGTCCTCCAAGGAGGCAACCTCCGTCCACATCTATGCCACGAGGTAGGCTGGACGGAGAGAAGGTCTCGGGCAGACCTTCAATCACTGCCCTGCCCTGCCCTGCCCTCACGGTCTGCTCTCTGGCCAAGGATGAGCAAGATCTCCAGAGATCTCTTGTCAGAAGATGTAATGGTTTCCAGGGTAGTGTTTTCAGAAGCCACGTTTGCAGTGTTTGGTGCCCCAGGGGCTGTTCAGCTCCTAACCCTCAGACACAAGGAATAAGTGGGTATTCCGTAACTCAGTCGGATGGCTATATATTTAATATCAAGATATGCAGTGAAATTCGCCGGGGGAAGGTGCATGCCGGTGTGCCCCCGCTCTGTTTGTCTTGGGTTCGCTTCTGGATTTGCCATTCCAGCTTTGCTTCTCAGTTTCTCCACGTCCCGAATAAGACCACATGCAGCAGTAGATGCTTTGTGGAACTAAAATGTTGCCAAGAAAACGCTAATTCCCACCACCAAGTCTCAAGGGACATTTAGACTTGCCCTGTTTTTAATCCTATGGCTGTTGTAGGTGCCCTCCCCACCCAGTTGCCTCCTGGTCTTACCACTCTGTGTTGGGCTCTCCGTGCAGACGATGCCTTTAGCTTTGCTTGGCGTAGGTGAAGGAGTGAATGCTTTGAGTTGCTGGGTCAATAACAAGGCAGCTTTGCGGTTCTTTCCTCAGAAAACCTTTTCTTCTGCTGCTCTTTTCCAGCTTCCTGTTGCGACTCCTTCCAAAAACAGCTGGTCACAAAAGACACCAACGAGCTCTTCCATTGTGTGATTTACCTGGCCCCCGGAGACTACCACTGCTTCCACTCGCCCACCGACTGGAAGGTCTCTCACCGGCGTCACTTCCCAGGTAGGTCTCCTTTCCACAGGTGGGACACCCAGAGGCAGCGGCTCTTCGCACACTGACATTTGCTCACAGAACAAGTGAAACGTTCGTCCTTCTCCGAGGACCGCTCAGGAGCATCCCTTCATCACAGTGGCCTGCAAACTGCTTCTGTGTTTATTTGTTTGTATGGCTGCCCACTCACTCTCAGTGACTCTGGGCAGCTTACAAACAATAAAAACCCGATATAAAATAAAAACCCGATATAAAAGAATAAAAGTAACACCCCCCCACCCCACCCCGGTGACAACAATAAATCTAATGAGCCACTTGGTGGGCTCCATCCCACTCTGGGCTCCCCAGGCCCGGTGGCCCATTGCACACTCTTCCCTGCTTGATTGAGGCCAACATCCTTGGGGGGAGGGCAGACTTGGTGGAGTCTTGTGAAGCCCCACTTACAGCAGCAGGTGAGTAGGATCAGGAGACCAAAAGGGAGGGGAAGACCTTAAGCACTTTCCCGTCACCTCTGGCCCCCTCAGAGATCCAGAAGAGCAGCCACTTTAGCTCTTGGGAGGAGACCTTTCTTATGCCTTGGTAAGGCCACACTCGGAATACTGCATCCAGTTTTGGTCACCGCGATGTAAAAAAGATGTTGAGACTCTAGAAAGAGTACAGAGAAGAGCAACAAAGATGATTAGGGGACTGGAGGCTAAAACATATAAGGAACGGCTGCTGGAATTGGGTATGTCTAGTTTAACGAAGAGAAGGACGAGGGGGGACAGGATAGCAGTCTTCCAGTATCTCAGGGGCTGCCACAAAGAAGAGGGAGTCAAGCTATTCTCCAAAGCGCCTGAAGGCAGGACAAGAAGCAACGGGTGGAAACTAACCAAGGAGAGAAGCAACCTAGAACTAAGGAGAAACTTCCTGACAGTGAGAACAATTAACCAGTGGAACAACCTGCCTCCAGAAACAGTGATTGCTCCAACACGAAGTTTTTAAGAAGAGACTGGACAGCCATTTGTCCGAAATGGTATAGGGTTTCCTGCCTGAGCAGGGGATTGGACTAGATGACCTCCAATGTCCCTTCCAACTTTATTATTATTATTATTATTATTATTATTATTATTATTATTATTATTATTATTATTATTATTATTATTATTATTATTATTATTATTATTATTATATAATTATTATTATCATCATCATCATCCCTCCAGCAGCTCAGACAGAGCAGTGGTCCAGAGCTGTATGTAACCTTGGGGCAGATCCCTTCCTGGGGGAAGGAATCAAATCTCCACCTCTGGTTTTTCTCCCTCAGCCTGCCCTGGCAAGCCGCCTCTCCCTCTCTCTTCACTAGCACTTAAACTTACAGTACGTACCACCCCACAGTGCTTTACAGCCTTCTCTGTGCAAGTGTGCAGAGTCAGCCTCTTGCCCCCAACAATCGGGGTCCTCATTTTACTGACCTTGGAAGGATGAAAGGCTCGAATCAACCTCTAGCCAGTCAGGAACAAACTCCAGTCTGTGGGCAGAGCTAGCCTGCAATACTACACTTTAACCCCTCCCCACCAGAGCAATAGGTTCAACGGGTGTTGGGATACTCCTTTCCTGGTAGACATTGTCTTCAAACTTCTGCCGAACTACTTTCCAACATTGCTGGAGACATTAGATGGCCTCAAAGATGCCAGATGGTCTTCTGGCATCTCCCCTCCCACCACCTCAGTTCTGTTTCCAGCTCCTGGAAGCAGCAGCTGGATAAGCCAAAACAACAGCAGAGGCTTGCTCTCTACCCAGGTGCCCTGATGTCTGTGAACCCCGGCGTAGCACGTTGGATCAAAGAACTCTTCTGCCATAACGAGCGGGTCGTCCTGTCGGGCTACTGGAAACACGGCTTCTTTTCCCTGACAGCAGTGGGAGCTCAGAACGTGGGATCCATCCGCGTTTACTGCGACCAGGTGAGGAAACCTCAAAGGGAGGCTGGGTTGTTTGAGCAGCCATCAGGTGGGTGAGCCCCAGCATCTCTGCGTCCTGGCCCTGCCCCAGAGGCACAAGGAGACCAGGCTCCAGAGTAGCTGGAGGGCCACCAGGTGATATGAGTTGGCAAGGGGGCAGCTTAGGTGAACCCCGAAAGCTGTTCCTGCCACTATGAATACACCCAACTTGGGCTAAGGCTGGAACAGCTTCCACAGGAGTATCAGAGGCCCCTTCTAAGGATCAGGCAGCCCCCCCCCCTCTTGGGTTCCCCCATCAGCCTCGCCCATCTTTAATGCACAGAGCGAGTTCAGGCAATAGACAAAGAGTGAAAGTGGCCGACTGCGTCTCCCTCACCTGCCCAGTAACCCCTTCTCCCTTCCTCCCCCTTGGCAGAAGCTGCAGACCAACAGCCCTCGCTACAGCAAAGGATCCTACAACGATTTCAGCTTTGTAACCGGCAAGGACGACGAAGGCGTTCCGATGAGGAAAGGAGAACATTTAGGCGAATTTAATTTAGGCTCCACAATTGTTC
>NW_015401969.1:0-4233 GCF_001527695.2 Protobothrops mucrosquamatus
CAAGAGATTGGGATTAAGCCCCGAGAAAAAGCCACGAAATAGAATTTAACTCTTTCCTCACACATCATTTTCATTCCACCTGCTGGCATTCCTACTGTAATTTTCTTGTTGTACAGAAACCACAGGGAGTGGGCTTTTTAAAGAAAACAAAATAAGCAAGCAGGGTAAGGATTCATCACTATTCCACCTCACTTCAAAAACTCAGTTTGCCTCTGCTGCTTTGCAACTGTTTATTGGAGACCTTGCTTTCAAACTGTATGATGAGATAGCATCCTTTTAGAGCAGTGGTTCTCAACCTTTTTAATGCCGCGACCCCCAACCTGTCGTAAGTCGAGGACTAAATCGGTCGTAAGTCGAGGACTTTCCCTGCCCGGGAGCGCCGCACATGCGTGGTTCCGCCCCCTGCGCCGGCCAAGGCGTAGCTGGCAAGTGGCAGAGACGGAGCAGGCCGACCACCAGCTGGCCCAGCCCAAGGGAGGTAAGGCACCCGCCGGAAAAGGGGAAAAAAATGGCGGACAGCCTTGCTTGGCGACCCCCGTGAAATGGTCGATTGACCCCAAATGGGGTCGCGACCCATAGGTTGAGAACCGCTGTTTTAGAGGAAGCAGCTTTTGAGGAGCAGTTGCTTCAAACTGCTTCCTTCGTTATGCAGATGTAAAAACTACATTAGTCAGGATGGTTAATAACAATAAAATGCCCAAACTCTCTAATCGGGACATTAAAATGAATTGTGCTATGCGAGCTCAATTCTGATTTAAACTTCATATATGAAAATGGATTTTGAAAGGACAAGTAAATATGACCATAAAATTATCACGAGTGCAGCGTGACTTTAAAAAGACTACTAAAACTCTTTATGTATGGCTGATTGTAACCTTCATTTGGGCAAAATGGTGTATCATAGGGCAACAGTTTTTAAATCAAACTACCTCAAATGGGCTAACTTACAGAATGTGTCCAAAATTTGGGACCCAAGGCTCCAGTGATTTTCAAACTTGGTAGAGTTGTGGCTGCCTCAGTGCTGCCACTGATGGGAGCCAAAGTCACATGATCATCATTTCCAATGCTCCCTGCCAGTTTCCTACAAGGAAAGCCAATAGGGAAGCTGGCAGGAAGTTGGAAATTGTTCTTACTCTTAATGCTTTTTTTTTCCCCTGTGGTCATTTGATTTCTCTGTTTAGGTAAGGAAATATCTATAAAACCATGATCCAAATGATCAGGGGTTGTCTAGTAATATATAAAATAAACTATCTTTGATTTTACCTTACTAGGTTTCTCCAATCTACTGTATTTTAAAATTATAACCAGGTATCCAAGGATGGATGGACAGTTAATAAATATGTCCAGATCAGCTTCTGATATCTATTTTTCTCCCTCTCTTTCTAACATAGGCAGAATTCATGAGCTATATGACAGATATTGTGTCTGTGTCTGTGTGTGTGTGTGCGTGCGCGCAATTATTGACTATATAAAATTAATAGGCTGGATAGATAGAACATTTTCTCCTGTAAGAAAATTAAAGAGGAAAATAACAAAGAAGGAAGATGGAGAGAGAAATTTGGTACTGTTAAGTTTTAGATATTTTTAGAAAATGGTAAGACTTTAAAAAGCATGTTTCTTAGTACAACAAATGAATCAACATTAATTAAACCACTAGGAGTTTGCATATTCATTAGAAGACACAATGTCACACAGCCCCTCTGACATAGCCAGAGTGAGTCATCAACAGTTTTGTTGAAAATCCTTGGATGGCTCATGAGCCTTTTTCTGAGCCATTCCACTTTTCCAAGAAAACTCAGGCGTGAAACAAGAAGGGCACGCAGATGTCAAAAGCAGATGGGATTAGTCAAGTGTTTGATTATTTGAGGAAAAAAGGCACAGGTACTCAGAATAAAAGGCACAATTCTTAATTATGTATGTCTTCAGAAGAAACCAGCTTGCCATATAATGACGTGACAGTCATCCTTTTATATCTTATTGAAACAAAAGAGACCATGTGATTCAAAAAACACGAAGTGGTGCTATTGTCAAGGCCAGGCATTCTGCATGGATGCCTACCAAGAGATGTCTTATTTGTATATTCATTAACCAAAAAATCCAGTTGCACGAAGACAAGTATACATGTGCAGAATCTTTCAAATGTGCAGGGGTTGACACAGAGGGAAGAAGCTGGGTGACTTCTAGGGCCTGCTTTCTGCTTAATCGCGTTGACATCTTTCGTGGGATTACCACATGGAGGAAGAGCATAAGAAGGCTGCCTTCTCCCCACGTTCTTCGACCTGAGATGTCATGTAACCACACTTTTATTTATTTATTATTTATTTATTATTTAAATTTATATACCGCCCTATCTCCCTTACGGGACTCAGGGCGGTGAACAGGCAATAATAAAAATCACAATAAATATTGAATAAAAAGGCCTGCTCTAAAATACCCCATATAAAACCCCTAGCAAAGCCCAATCAAAACTACGCCAGGCCGGCCGCATGGAATAGATGGGTTTTCAAGGCTCGGCGGAAGAGGCGCAGGTCTGTAGTTGTACGTAGGTCGGGGGGGTAGGTCATTCCAGAGGGCAGGAGCTGCCACAGAGAAGGCTCTCCCCCTGGGGGTCGCCAGCCGGCATTGACTGGCCGACGGCACCCTAAGGAGGCCCTCTCTGTGGGAGCGGACTGGTCGAAGGGAGATATTTGGTAGGAGGCGGTCTTGCGGTCTTTATGAACAACTGTCATCTTCATGCTCAACTTAAGAATTTCTCAAGAGCATACTGCATATCAGGTCACTTTAGGATAAAAGTCTAATCCAATAGTATACTTCGTCTCTGTTTAAGAAAGGCCTATGCAGAATGGCATCATATAGTTCTGCTTTCTATTTCAGCCATAGCCAACCAAATAGCTCTCTGAAATGTATTAGCAAAGTAGAATAAGTTTTTCCCAGCATTTAATGCCAAGTATGTATACAGTCTCCTATTTAAAAAAAACAACTCTTCTGGGGTACGTAGGTAGGTAGGTAGGTAGGTAAAGAGAATAACTAATTTTAAAAAACAGCCAAAATCAGCCAAAATTTACATTAATACATTAATAAATATAATCTATCCTTGACCAGGATTGATGCCTACCAAACTAATAAGTATATCCTTTGAATGAAGGATTTGTGCCCATCCTTCAAAAATCAATGTCCATAGAGGTGCTATAATGCCCATAGCTTCTAGAATATTAAATACTAAAATACTTATCTTTTATTCTTAAGAACAGCCAGTGGTATTCTTGCATCAACCTTTAAATCTCCAATGAAGGGTTGAAGCTCAGGGTTGAAATGAAGGCTTCTTGGTGCTCTCTGAGCATGATTGTTTTCTTGCAGATATTTCATCATCATATCAGTGATGATGTTACCTATTCTGGGTAATGAAATGTCTGCAAGAAAATAGCCAAGCTCAGACAACATCAGGGACTTCTCATTTAAATCTCCTTCCAAGATTAGATTTTCCTATCCAAATTTCTTCAAACATTTTTATAAAAACCCATTTGACTTTGATTTGGGATGTAAATGGAGGCTAATATTAAGATTTTATTATCAGATTTTCCCTTGAGAGTAAGATAAATCCTCATCCTTATTTTTTTTTTTTTGGATCTTTTCTATTTTCAATTCTATATTGGCCACTCTCTGGATTCATTAACAGTTCGGCAAAAAAAAAAAAAGCTTTTCTAAATTGCTTTTCTTAAGCAATCCTAGTTTGTATGTTTCCCACAACATGCGTTAAAGGATCTTGTATAATTACAGATATCCCTTTCTATTGGAACTTATATATTTGCTAATTATAGTTCTTTTTAATCAAATGTCCCATTCCCCTAACATTTAAAGTTACTGCTGTATTTTATATTCAGTCATTTCTGCTTTATATTTCTCCAGTGTACATTTTGCTTCCCTAAATAAGGCATTGCAATAACAGCTACAAAGACATCACTTCAGCAAGCAGATAGTTTGATTAAGTTGGAATAGATTTCAGAGAAACCATTTAACTTAATCGTCCCCTTTCACCCCGAACCTCCCTTCTTCATTCCATTGCCCAAATTCCCATCTAACATCTCCCAGCAAATATTGCCCTCCCTGATCCTCTTGACTGGATGTGAAGAGTCTCACAGAGGATTGAAGAGTCCTCTTTTCAGTCTAAAATGGAGCACTGGGGGCAAGGGGAGGTTATGTAGTACTGAATTCATATTGCCCCTATATCCAGTT
>NW_015401970.1:0-4231 GCF_001527695.2 Protobothrops mucrosquamatus
ATAACTATTTCAGTTATGAATGGATATAGCATGTTACATATTTAGAAATATTTTTCTATATTAAAAGTAGCACAGTAATTACTGTGAATATAACTCTGAGGATTCCTGGGAACCTGCTTTTTGCTCCATTTGTAACAAAAGGTACCCTCAATTTCTGAGCTGCATTCTGTTCTATATGAAATCTTTCAACAACATTATTTTTTATCCCTTTTTAACAATTAAGAATTCCCTTGCTCAATATCAGACCTCCAAGGTCCCTTCCAACTCTGTTCTTCTCTTATTCTCTCTTATTCTGCTTATGGAGCTATGTGTGACTAGGAAAGACTTTTACTTTCTGTAAATGGGGGGGGGAGGGGAGCCATTGATTGCTACATATCAGGAAGCAAATCTTTTGTGATCTACTCTAGAAACCAAATCGTTCTTTAACTTGCATATTTATATATGCATTAATCCGCCTGCCTTTTTTTCTGCATAAGTAGTTCCTATAAGAAAAACTGCCTGGGGAACAGCCCGATCACCGGCGTAGAATTTTACAAGCCATTCTTGACACCTCAATCAAGGTTTCCTGCTCAGCCACCCCGTCCACCCTCCTGCGACCTCACCGTGAGCGGAGCACAACACTTTCTCCATGGTTCACTCTCTAAAGCTCTCTAGGGATCCCCTTCACTGCAATCAAATCCTAACCGGTCCAAAGGGAAGGAGTCTCGCTTTCCCGGGAATCGCCCGGCCCACTTGGCTTCAAAGCTGCCAATCCCCTTGTTTCTTTCCCTGGGTGGAAACCATCACAATTCCTCCCGCCAATGAAAAGCCGAGTTTTAGTCTCAGAGCACCGAGCTAAGGAGCTTTTGCCCAATTGCGGACGAGACGGGAAAGTCTCCGGGGGAAGAAAGGAGCGCAATTGGTCAGAGAGGCAGCCAATGTTTTCATACCTCGCTACTTTTCGCTTTAGCGCGAAAAAGCAAGCTCAGCCAACTTAGCCTTAGAACGGTTGGGTAAAAAGGGTAGCGCCCCCTTGGCAGTTCAATGGGACAGGAATTACTTAGCAGGGGTAGGCAACCTTGGCTCTTTTATGACTCGTGGACTTCAACTCCCAGAATTCCTGAGCCAGCATGGCTGGCTCAGGAATTCTGGGAGTTGAAGTCCACGAGTCATAAAAGAGCCAAGGTTGCCTACCCCTGTAAATAGAGAAAGTCAAGTCGTGATGCCGTCTCTCGCTTTGCCATAAATAGGAATGTCCGTGGAATTCTGGTCAAAAGTTGTTATAATCTGAAGTAATGTTGGCTCCTGTCCCTAGTTTTCCCCCTTGAGGTTTTCTTTAACACAGGCACATATTTACAATAGCCTTCATAATTATTCTACCGAGTATTAATAATGAAGCCATTTAATCTAACACTTATGGACAGAATACAAAAATAAAAACACAGGCTATTTTTGAATGTATTTATTTTATTTATATCCCGTCTTTATTAATTTTATAAATAATTCTGAGAAGATTACACAGTACTGAAGGGGCCCATTAATTAAATTTATTTTAATAGAACAAATATCAACAGCAAAGTGAGATTACATCCAAATGTACACGGGACAATGTCAAGACAAACATGAACTGTCATTGTGACATCTGATGCAAATCAATAGTGATTTCATGTCAGGTTGTATTGCTCACTTTGCAGATGCCTCAGTAATGTTCTATGAACATTCCTGATTTGCACTATGATGGTATTCTTTACATCTCCCCACGTCATCTATTCCTTTCTCTGACCAGTATCAAGATCTCATTTAATGGCATAATAAACTTGAAAAATGCACTGTACTTTATTTTTTGACCCATAGAACAAATTTCCATTACCATTATTTGATCTAGAATTGTTTGGACTACATGATGCCAGTCATTAGGTTTCCACAATACTGTAATATACATTTTGTTTGTATGTCTTTTAGTTTATTTTTGAGACCTGGTGACTGCTTGGAGAAGTCCCTTAAGTTTACTTGGCAAGGTTTTTGAGAAAGTTTGCCAATGTCTGCTTACTGGACTGAGAGAGTGACTGAACAAGGTCACCTAGTTGACTTCGTGCCTAAGGTCGAAGTAAAACTCAGTCTCAGTTTCTAGTGTGATGCCTTAAATCACTATACTAAATAATATACTTGCCTTGCTTTATAAATAAACCACAATAGCAGCTATATATTAATTTAAAGCAATAGATGGGTTCATACAATCAAAGCATGCTATGGCTTAACATTACTTGGACCCCTAGCAACTAATCTTAGGATACATAATGGATGCAACACCATAAATGCAGTATGTTTGTATGTTTATTATTGAATTTATAACCCACATTTCTTGTATAAGACTTAAAGTAGCTTACAACAATATTCCAAGGTGCCAATTCAGTAGCAAGAGCGTTTAGAATTTTAAAAAATGTTCTTCTACAATACATTTATGTTGCTTTGAGTGTCAGCATTCAGTTTACAACTAAGGAAAAGTATTAAAAATATCACATTTCTGTAGAAATGCAAATAGTATGTTAAATATAATTAATAAAAAAACAGAATTAATTTTAAACATAGAATTTAGTACAATTCGTGTTGTAAACAAGATGGTAGATAGCAAGAGAAAAGGTGGTGCAAAATTTAACTTCAGTTATAACTGTCACCATACAGGCAGTCCTCGACTGTTCATTTAGTGACCAGTTACAACAGCACTGGAAAAACTGACTTACACTGCAGTATACCCATGATCATATGATCAAAATTCAGGCATTTGGCAACTGATTCATATTTATGACAGTTGCAGTGTCCTGGGGTCATGTGATCATCTTTTGCAACCTTCGGAACGATTCACTTAACAATCGTGTGACTAACTTAACAAATGGTGTTTCACTTAACTCTGGCAAGAAAGGTTGTAAAATGGGGCAAAATTCATTTAACTGTCTTGCTTAGCAACATAAATTTTGGGTTCAGCTGTGGTCATAAATTGAAGATTATCTGTAATGCAAATGGAATCTGCTTAACCAGTGATCCTTATTCATGGAATGCTGTTCACCATTAATCCAAGTTACAAAAACTGCAGAGGCAATGTTATCTACTTGCTTGTGGAATATAACTCACCTTTTTGTGAATCCAAAAGAAGATAATTGCTGAAAGAATGAAGCACTGAATTCAAATGATTCCCCACAGAAATGGGCCAAGGCCATAGAGCTGAGTGCTCTCTAGAACTATGGGTCTATAGTACAGTTTCTATAATTGTAATTTAGCAAAGACAAATAAAATTGTGGAAGCCACAATCCAACATGTTTGGAGGACACTATATTAATGACATTGTTCCAGAAGAAAATATGCATCACAAGTAATTAATATTATGTCAGGGCTTACAAAATATTAATCCTGGCTTTGAACCTTCAGTTTGTGCTCTTATTTTAGGTACATAAAAAACCTGATGCACAACTAATTCTGGAATTAAATCACCTGAATATAAAAACTCACTTTTGTACATTAGCTAGATCTTAAGTGCGGTGCTACTTTGAATGCACTCAAGGAATCATAAATATGTATATGTTCACCTACAAATATGAAACTTGATTTTCTTCACATGCTAAATAAGGAATTAATCCTAATTACCCATATAAATTGCTCCCTTTCCTGCTTCCTCAATCAGTATACCAAGGTATTCCAAGTATGATTCCTAATGCTATACAAACATTGCATTTTCTCTGCAAGCTGCAAGTGAAATCACAACTGACTTTCCAACTATCAACAAGGTTGCAGCTACATTCATTTCACTATGATCTGCCAGCTTTTGTGAGAAGAAAATAGATTAACTATCTGACCATTTAAAACTCAGGATACCTTTGTATACTTTGCAGGGGATGCCACTTTACCACTTTATTTTTAAAAAACATGTTTTGATTTTTTAAAAAACAAACCCATATGCATGTAGTGTTGTAACATTATAAAGGGAGAGAAAAATATTTTGTAGTCACTGAGTTTTGTAAGCTGGTTAATATATGCTGTATTTAACCTAATATCTATCTATATATAAATAAAAATGTAAATGTTCGTTTGTTCAAAATCTTAAATCTCCGAAAGTTCTTCACCGATTGCTTTGAAATTTTGACACAACGTTGCATTCGAATACGCGCGTGTTTTTATATACCTATATTATATAGATGTCACACCTGTGACAGGTAAAAACATGCTTTTTTTGAAAAACAGCACCATCTGTTGGACGTAA
>NW_015401971.1:0-4230 GCF_001527695.2 Protobothrops mucrosquamatus
CATACACAAAGCCAGCTTCATTGGTCTCTTCAAACATGGTTTTTCAAGCATTTAGAACCAAGAAAATCACAAGAGATTGAGCCTGAGTACAAACACATAGATGAATAGCATTGGGTTCGTCTCTCCACCTTATTTTACATTTTCAAACGCCTGAGGAAAATTGCATGCAAGGTCTGCCTATAGGAATGATAAAGGTTGCAATACGTATGCCGATCTCTTACAGGTTATTGTGTTCCTGCCTGCCCTCTGAAGAAAAGAAAGATGAAGGAAGTGTGCTTTAGGGATCAAGATGCAAAAATTCTTTAGGTGAAAGATCTAGAAAAGTAGAGTTGGGGAAGGAGAAATCTTCAGATTCTTAGCAAAAAATATCTGGGCTTTTTAAACAAATCTATGAAAAACAGCCCAGAAGCAGGGTTTTGTGGCTGAGGAAAACTGCCAAAGGACAGGTAAGAGACTCAATAAAACCAATTTGCATCCCTTTTCATATCCCAGTCTTCCTTAGTGATGCAGCCATAGCACCCAGGGCATAACATGTGATAAGGGACAAATTGGCATAACTTGCGACAAAGGGCAAATTGATGTGGGTTTACACTGAGAGTTTCTACTAGTCCTTCACAGCATAGCAAATGATAGGAGGTTGAGTGAGTTGTAGGGTATCAGGTACTGTATGTCTGATATATGGCAACACAAATAATTTTTAAATAGATTTCAAGACAATATATGTTGTCCTATTCTGTTTTCCTTTCCATCAGGACCAGCAGACTAACTCAAGCAAATACCAAGGACTATTAAAGAAATCTGTGAATGAATTATAAACAGATAGGTCATTTAGTTACTTAGGGTGAAAGTTTAAAATAAGAAAGCAGCTCATAGTTGGGTGAAAAGATCATGTGGAAATTAAAAGGGGGGAGAAACTGAACCCAAAGATCAGTTAATTTATTAAACTGATAAGTAATAATTTTAACTTTATTTATTAAATTTCTATGCTGCCCATCTCACTGATACAGTGACTCTAAGCAGCTATTCCACTTTATGAAAGGCAAAAAGGTTGGGAAGAATAAAATTGAAAAGTGAATCAAAGCTAGAAGAAAAGAAAAATGGAAGGGAGAAGAAAACAGAGGGAATTGGAGAAAGTCAAGGGAGAAATTGGAGGGCTTTGTGAATTATATAGCCTGAAATATGAAGATAAGAATATAAAAAGAGCCTAGCTGGATAAACCAAAAAGCCATCAAGACTTGCATCCTTTATCACAGTGGCTAACCAGATTCATTAATGAAGCTGACAAATGTCAGCTGGAAGGTGATAATCCTATTATTTTTGCTTCTTGGCAGCTGATATTTAACATAAGCTACCACATGAGAGAGGAAGGAAATACCCATCAAGGCTTGATGCTAGTGACAGTATGATCCACCACTTGGTGTTTATCGAAAGCCTTTGCAATAGTTTTAGTTAGTTTAGTACTGCTTCAAATTTTATAGTATCACCTTTAAGTGGATACTAAACTAGCAAATAGGGGTTACTAATGTTAACCCCTAAACAAACAATTTTACAGCCTCTCAGAATGGGATAAATGCAGTGGTGGGATTCAACCGCTTCGCACTGGTTCAGTAGAACTGGTAACTAATTTTCAATTGACTTTGGCAAACTGGCTGATGCCCTAGCTCTTTTAGGCCCAGAACGGACCTCCGGAAGTACGTGGATACCACATCCGGAAGTCCATTCTTAGCTGGGGAGGCCTGCCAGGCCCAAAACGGACTTCCAGAAGTGGTGTCCACACACTTCTGGAGGGCCGTTCTGGGCCTGGGAGGCCTCCTTGGCTCTTCTGGAAGTGGTGTCCATGCAGAGAATTGGTTATTCAGGTATTTGAATCCCACCACTGGATAAATGGCATCATCTCTATCACAAACTAGCAGTGAAAATATATAAAGCTACATCTGTAATTGTCCTCCTCACAGACATGTAGGACATAATTTCAGTTTGGGAGCAAAAATTAAGATTAAGAAGACAAGATAATTCTTAGAAGAATGGCACAGATGTATAGACTTAAACTTTGACACCGACATCCCCTAAACTCCACTGAAGATGTTATCTAGCCTGGCAATGAAATGTTCAGAAACCAACCCAAAAGTTTGGAGAACAAACCTTCATGCTCAACTTAAACTTTATATGTGGACCTATCAAAAGATAAAGCCAGATTACCACCTACTGCTACTCTCCCACTCAAGCATGTGCATTACTGACACAATAAATATATATGTAACCCTTGCCAACCAACAAAGCTCACTTTCCCAGCAGTGATTATGTTATCTAATATGATAAAAGTTTGCAATACAAATGACTATTTCAGAAAACTATAGCATAACACAGTTTTGTCTTCTTAAAAAATATCTCAAAGTAATAAGATGTAAATTTTGTACTTGCTGCTACAAGGATATAATCTGCTAGTGACCCCTGGTGAGATAGTGAATAAAGAGCAGTAATGCAGGCAAACTCTGCCCACAGCCAGGAGTTTGATCCTGACAGGGCTCAAGGTTGACTCAGCCTTCCATTCTTTTGAGGTTAGTGAAATAAGGACCCAGATTGTTGGGGGCAATATGCAAATAATGCTTCTATATTGAAAACCACCCAGAGAGTGCCATTGCTACTACTAATCAGCCCAAAACTATCAAGGTCATCCAAGTTTGTCTGCAAACCTGGGTAACTGGCTTACATATTTTAGAGCAGTGGTTCTCAACCTATGGGTCGGGACCCCATTTGGGGTCGATCGGCCATTTCCCGGGGGTCGCCAAGCAAGGCTGTCCGCCATTTTTTTTGTCCGCCATTTTTTTGCCCACCATTTTTTCTCCTTTTCCGGCGGGTGCCTTACCTCCCTTGGGCTGGGCCAGCTGGTGGTCGGCCTGCTCCAGCTCTGCCGCTTGCCAGCTACGCCTCGGCAGGCGCAGGGGGCGGAACCACGCATGCGTGGCGCTCCTGGGCAGGGAAAGTCCCCGACTTACGACCGGCTTAGTCCTCGACTTACGACCGGTTTAGTCCTCGACTTACGACCGGTTGGGGTCACGGCATTAAAAAGGTTGAGAACCACTGTTTTAGAGTCTACCAGAATTTCCAAAGAACAGCTACTCAAAACCTATGTCCAACTTTACTCTAGTTTATTTACAAAAGACCTATGACTTCTTAGTAAGGAAGTTCTAAATTTATCTTGCCCATTCAGGCTTGTCACTGAATACTCCTAAGTTAGAAAGACTTCCTATTTGATATAATCAACTCAGTCTTGGGCATTTTTCAATCCTTTGTATCTTTGAAAAACACCACATTCATACATTGCTTTTTGAGCTTTAAACTTCTTACCTATTCATTTTAAGGATCTCATCAACTCTATCCAAACCCAAGTTTCCAACTCTTGCCATTCCATTCAGTTGCTTCATTCTACTTTCAACTTCTTTACCTATATAGAACAATACAACAACTTGGTAAGAGAATGGATATATATTAGTGGCATTGTGAACCTTTTTCAATTATTCCTATTAGTCACAGGAGTTGTGATTGATTCACTGGAGTTCCCTATATTTAACTTCAAATATTCCAGGGTTTAGTTATGGTATAAATATTAGTATGTATAAATCTTTCTGTCTCAATTTTCAGCCCAGAAAGGATCTGAAATTTTAAATAAATAAATCACACCAGTGCTTTTAAAGTATCTCAGAATCTAAACAGAATAAAAATGTTTTAACAGCCTAAACTAAGAAACTGCAAAACTAAACACCTAAGGGAGAGAGTTCTCATTACTCTAACACGTACTGTAAGTGCAAAATGTCTCACTCAGGACTCACAGGCAATCCACCAACATCCATCCGGTAGTTTCTATAGTGTCAAACTTTTAACCCTTTTTGGAATGTTATAACATTTTGAGTGAGTATCTAAGTAGCAATATGGATACTTTAAATCACAGGTGTCAAACTCGCTGTATCACGTGACATGTCACAACATATCCTGACTTTTTTTGCATTGCTGGAGCTGGGGTGGGTGCAACTTCCATATGATGCAACCAGCCCGCTGGTAGCTTTAAGGCTACCATATATGTTGTTCTTTGTTGTTGTGCCTTTGAATCATTGTTGACTCCTGGTGACTGCCTGGATAACTCTTTGCAGTTATCAGGTGGTTTGCCCTTGCCTCCTTCTTCCTAGGGCTGAGAAAGTGATTTGTCCAAGGTCACCCAGATGCCTTCATGCC
>NW_015401972.1:0-4229 GCF_001527695.2 Protobothrops mucrosquamatus
ATCATGGAGAAGATTTTGAGGAACAAGGAATTGCTTCTTCTTATTCCGTGAGAAGATATTATTTCTGCTTATGGAAATAGACCACTGGATCTGGAATGGGACAACTTGCTGCAACTGACTGGCCCAGCTTACTTGCCCTGGCCAGCTCACTCCAGCCAATTTGCCATAGGGACAACTCACTATGGGACAATTCTAACCTGGGATAACTCAAGAGAGTGAGTTGCAACTCAAGTGAACTGCAGCTCATCCCTGCCTTGAGGACTTCTAATTTAAGAAGGTTCAAACCTAAAGCAAGACCACCTCTGAAATTCACTTGTCCCTCCCTTGAGTTATCTCACATTGAATTGTCCCTTGATGAGTTGTCCTTGCGGTGAGTTGGCTGTAGCGAGTTGTCCTGTGGTGAGATGGCTGGGGCGAATTGGCCAGGACGAGGGAGCCAGAGTGAGTCAGCTACGGCGAGTTGTTCTAGAGCCCAGTGGATCCTATCAAATTCATTATCTATTTGTGTAGTTAACTTAATTTCCATAACACACATACACATGTAGTTAATGCCATACTTTCAAAAATACATATGCATACATATTCATGGACCTTTCCAAAATGAATAGGTGTAAACTTTTCAAGTGGTGAATGATAACTAATTGGTCCACTTCATCCATGCTGGTGGTGTTCATCAATGTATTTTTGTGTAAAAAGAAATGAAAAGACAATTTCTTTCACACTGAATCCTACCAAAATCAGAAGAAAATAAATGTATATAATTTATTATAATCACACTAAGAAAGGCACATATATAATTCCAGTTAGAATTATTGTTATTGTTTCTCTTTGCAGCATCTATTAATTCCTTCAGATTTATGTTGATTTAGCTGTTTTATAGAATTAATTAGCAAGGCAAATTAGATTGGCAATATGTTAAACTGCTTTCCATCCATGACTGCAAAGAACTTTAAATGACTATGGAAAAGTATTTATTAAAGTGTGGTCAATTTTATTACTGAACTTAATCAAGCCCAAGAAAAGATTGGATATAACCAATAAAATAAATAATTCCATTTCGTAAAGGACAAGCCACATTTTCAGCTCATTATTATTTCAAATCCAAGATGGCCATTATGTTTATGTTAGCTTTGTGGCATACATATATTATCCTCCTCAATACAACTCAGTCACCACAATGTAAGTGCTTTATCACGAGTCTGCTCTAGGTTGTTGGGGATATATGGAAAAACACAAAAGGCAGAGAAACAAGAGAAAAATCTCATTCTGCAAGTGGTCTATCTAAACATACATACACCATGTTGACTTCTTCCTGTGCAAATTAAGAGTGGTAAGTCACAGAACAAATTCCCTCAATACTCAAAGTGGTAAAAAAGGAAGTAAAGAATACAAAAAAGTCACAGAATAATATGGCTTTCATCTTCTCAAATTGAAACTGTATATCTCATTGCATTATTTCTGTAAAAAATACAATATTCTCAAGGGAATCTCTGAAAAGTCATGAGAAATATGTAGCTATAAATATTGGCATGTAGTCCATAGTTTACAAGACTTCTTCAAATGCCTACGGTCAAGTAAATCTTTTGGTATAGTTATGCTTAATTGTTCTATTGTTTAGTGTTAGTGGGGAAACAATTTTCTTTAGCATTTTTAGAAAGCTTGAAGGTAGCAAATAAGACTTTTTGAAGACTTCATTAAATGGTATACCTTATCAATAAAATTCAAATATGATTCTCTTATAAATCATAAGGATCTTAAGATATGCTACATTAATAACTTTTCAAGTATTGCAGATATATGCTAATAATATAAATATTGAAATAAAACTATTTAAAGTCTTATTAGGAACATGATTAAATTATAAATTTCTAAACATTCTCATTTGTTTGCTAAAAATAATTGGAATCTCCACTTATATTGCCTTCTCTTTTCCCCCCAGATTTTCTCAATTTAGTGCTCGCTAGATCATTGTTTCTCAAACTTGGAAACTTCAAGATGTTTGGACTTCAACTCCTAGAATTCTTCAATTCTTCTGGGAATTGAAGTCCAGACCTTTTAAAGTTGCTATGGTTAAGAAACACTGCTCTAGAGGTATTGTGGGATATAGTCCAAATACATGTATTACAGTAGATGCCTGAGTTGAAAGGCTGGTGTATATCATACAAGTTTTTAGCATCTATATTTATTTGAATTGATACGTGCTTCTATGGATAACATAAAATAACCTGCTATCATGGAGTAGAGAATTTCTCACACTTCATTATTTTATGGCATTCTCACTATAATAAAAGCACTACATTGAGAAAGACATTTAGACCGTATGCAGTAATCAGAAAATGAACCCATTTATTTTTCACATTAAAAGAAGTTGATTAAAAATGTGCAGTGGCTTGAGCTCTGAGTTAAGGTTTAGAGTCTATCTGCAAAATAAAGATAGTAATATTTCATTTATTAAAAAGATTACTAGTGGCCAATCTAACATGCTTATTCATTACATGACAGAACAACACACATTGGTTTTGAAAGTAGCAGCTCGGTGCAGATCTAGGACAACTTACCATGACCAATTTGCTGCGAGACAACTTGTCAAAATTATTGTAACTCTTGTATTTCTGGATTGACTTTTTAATTTTATTATTTATTATTGACCATGGTTCTGTTTAAATTAATTTAATTTTTGTATTTGTTTAATTGTCCTGCTGTGAGTTATCCCTTGGCAAGTTGCCCGTGATGAGTTTGCTACAGCTTATTGGCTGTAGTGAGTTGTCCATTCCGTTCAATGCAAGGCAAGTATATATGCTGTATGATCAGCCAGATATGATCATAGTGCACAGAATTTTCAAAGGCTCCTGAAAGCAGGACAAGAAGCAACGGGTGGAAACTAAGCAAGGAGAGAAGCAACCTAGAACTAAGGAGAAACTTCCTGACAGTTAAAACAATTAACCAGTGGAACAACCTGCCTCCAGAAGCAGTGAATGCTCCAACACTGGAAGTTTTTAAGAAGAGACTGGACAGCAATTTGTCCGAAATGGTATAGGGTTTCCTGCCTGAGCAGGAGGTTGGACTAGATGACCTCCAAGGTCCCTTCCAAGTTTACTACTATTACTATTACTAATTTTTTTTTAAAAAAAACATTTCCTCAATATGGCATCCATGGGAGGAGAGAGGGGGGTCAAAAAAGGCAAGATGGCCATTGTGGCAGCCCAATCCCTTTGTACACGCATGTAATGTTGATGCACATACAAAGGGATGGTGGTGCCATGATTTCCATCTTGTCTTTTTTTTTACTTCATTCACTGAACACTACTGTTCCTTGATCCTTATCCTGCTGAATATTACCCTTCTCTCAAGAGCCAATGGAAGATCCTTTTATTTTTTTTGTCCTTTCAATTGCTTGTGAGATAGTTATTTCTGCAGCATATTCACGTTGCAGTTAACTACCTCTCTATGAGTCCCATGGCTCCAATCATATTTGGCCATTTTGGAGGAGGCTGCCATGATTAATTATAATCATGCTTCCAATATGAACATAATGTAATATACGGAATTCTAAAGTCATGCTGTATGCACACTTCTCCTAACATCTTATTCTGCTTAGTTAATGGGTCTACTTATTTGAACTATGCTTATCCAATTAGCATGGAAAAACCATCAGTAATATTCATTCATTCAAAAAAAAAAAGACAATTACACTTTATCTTGTATTGAATTTTTCTACCCATTTTTAAGGAACCAAGCCAATTGGTGATCTACAATAATGTAAATTTAACGTATAGAAATTATATATTGAGGATACATGGATGTCATAAAGATGCTACAAATAGTTTATTTATAAACCATAGAAAGAAGAGCATCCTTTAAATAAGGGGGGGCAGGTGACCCTTAACCTGGAGATGATGACACTTTGAAATCACCATGAAAAGGTTTTGCTAACCCAGAATATCAGTTAGCATATCAGTAACACACAGAGTAAAACAATCTGCATCTGACTACTTTTTATGATGGCAATGGGATGTTTTCCACATTTTTCTTGCAGAAAATACCAAATCTTGTTATCTGTCTCCTTGGTGCAATTGGAACATTTATCTACATAAGAATAGATTGTGTACATGTAGAAGGATACTATTACAAAAGCGTGCATGTTTAGCAAAGAAAGGCTGTATGTAAGTGATACATGACTTCTTGGGAAGGGAGAACTCTTATTAGGATATACATGCCACAATATTCCT
>NW_015401973.1:0-4227 GCF_001527695.2 Protobothrops mucrosquamatus
ATGCCCCCCACCCCGGCCCGCCCCTCTCCGAATGGCCGGGCTCAGCTGGGATCCGGCCGAGGCTTCGGGGGGGCAGAGGGCGACGCTCCGGCTCTAGCGCCGGGGGGGCAACGGCGGGGGGGAGAGGGAAGCGGGCGTGGAAGCCCGGAGGAGGAGCGGTTCCCGCAGCTTCCCAAAAGGGTTACGTAGGGGTGTGGGTCTACACGCGGGTGGTCTATAGTGTGTTTCGGTGGGGGGGGGTGTCTGTGTTTCAGTTGGAGAGCGGGCAACGACTAGGTTTCGTTTTTGTGGTTGTGTGCCTTGTGCCCACCGTAAAAAAAAATGACCATAAAGCTTATCTTATCTTATCAATCATATCAATCATATCATATCTTATATCTATCCTATCCTATCTTATATCTTATCCTATCCTATCTTATATCTTTTATCTTATATCCTATATCCCAGCGGTTCTCAACCTATGGGTCGCGACCCCATTTGGGGTCGATCGACCATTTCACGGGGGTTGCCAAGCAAGGCTGTCCACCATTTTTTCCCCTTTTCCGGCGGGTGCCTTACCTCCCTTGGGCTGGGCCAGCTGGTGGTCGGCCTCCTCCGTCTCTGCCGCTTGCCAGCTACGCCTCGGCCGGCGCAGGGGGCGGAACCACGCATGCGCGGCGCTCCCGGGCAGGGAAAGTCCTCGACTTACGACCGGTTTAGTCCTCGACTTACGACCGGTTTAGTTCTCGACTTACGACCGGTTGGGGGTCGCGGCATTAAAAAGGTTGAGAACCACTGCTATATCCTATCCTTATATCTTATATCTATCCTATCCTATCCTATCCTATCCTGTCATATCTTTTATCTTATATCCTATATCCTATCCTTATATCTTATATATTATATCTATCCTATCCTATCTTATATCTTTTATCTTATATCCTATATCCTATCCTTATATCTTATATCTTATATATTATATCCTATGCTATCTTATATCTATCCTATCCTATCTTATATCTTTTATCTTATATCCTATATCCTATCCTTATATCTTATATATTATATCTATCCTATCCTATCTTACTGTATATCTTATATATTATCCTATCCTTATATCTTATATCTTATATCTATCCTATCCTATCTTTTATCTTATATCTATCCTATCCTATATCTTATCTTATATCTTATCCTATCCTATCTTTTATATCTTATATATTATCCTATCCTTATATCTTATATATTATCCTATCCTATATCTTATCACTTATCTCTTATATCTTATCTGAGCCCCCTCCCATGGGTGCAGTTCTGAATATTGGCGAGAAAAAAAAAGGTGTTAAAAAAGATGATGGGCAGTTGGGCCGATCCCTCCAGCCTCGTGACTGGTCGAGCAGCTGCTGATGCCTCTGCGGAGGGAAGGAGAAGTTGAGTGGGGTTGGGGGGGGGGAGGGAGATGGGGGGGCAGCTTGCTGGGCTGGAAAGCAGCCTGTCCCAACGCAGCCTTAAAAGGGCCCGCAGTCAGGAGAGTTACGCACTCAAAGTAAACCTCCAGGACACATTTGGCCAAGCCGGGATGTTCTGGTGGAGTTTTCCTGGCATCCTCTTTAGACATAGCAAGATGGGTGGCATATAAAAGAGAGAGGGAGGGAAGAAAGAAGGGAGGGAAGGAGGGAGGGAGGGAGGAAGGAAGGAAGGAAGGAGAGAGGATAGGAGAGAGAGAAAGAAAGGAAATTGGGAGGAAGGAAGGAGAGAGGGAGGGACAGGAAAGAAGGGAGGAAAGGAAAGGAGGGAGGGAGGGACAGGAAGGAAGGAAGAAGGGAGGAAAGGAGAGAGGAAGCAAGGAAAGGGAGGAAGGAAAGAGGGAGGGAGAAAGGAGAGGGAGGAAGGAGGGAGGGAAGGAAACGAAACAAAAGGACACATTTCTGGGCCTGTTCTTTGAAGGATCTCTTGTAGCCAGACCCTGCATAGGTGACCCTTCTCCCTCACTCTCTGGCTGGGCCCTTTCACCACTTTTAAACCCTGGCTTGAACACTTTTCAATCCCTCCCAGGCCCCCTTGCACCCAGCTGGGAGGCCCAGGGACAAAAACATAGCAGAAGCTGAAGGCCAACACCAGAAAAATTGAAACATCCCCCCCCAGGAGTTTTTTTTTAAAAAAAAAAACCCTCGTAACAACTTTTAGTGATGCTTGCTCCCCTTCCCTCCATTTGTGGTGACCCTTTGAGAGCTGTACGCAACGAAATTTCATTTTAATATATGCCGATTAATGTACATTCAAACTGACAATAAAGTTATTATTCTATTCTATCCTGTCCTGTTCCGTTCACTTCCGTTCCGTTCTGTTCTGTTCTCTATTCTATTCTACTCTACTCTATCCTATATTCCAATATCTATTCTATTCTATTCTATTCTACTCTACTCTACTCTACTCTACTCTACTCTACTCTACTCTACTCTACTCTACTCTACTCTACTCTACTCTACTCTACTCTACTCTACTCTACTCTCTATATTCCAATATCTATTCTATCCTATTCTACTCTACTCCTATTCTACTCTACTCCTATTCTATTCTATTCTATTCTACTCTACTCTACTCTACTCTACTCTACTCTACTCTACTCTACTCTACTCTACTCTACTCTACTCTACTCTACTCTACTCTACTCTATCCTATATTCCAATATGTATCCTATCCTATCCTATCCTATCCTATTTTGTTTCCCTAATTACTAAGCTAAATATTTGTATATTTCTGAGGAGTGCCACCCAAGGAGAACTGTCACAAGCTGCTAGGCCCTCCCCAAAGGCCGACGCAGCGGGCTGAGCAGATTGACACCGGAGTCAGCTGTCGGCTTTGCCCTCCTTATGACCCACGAGATTCTAGAACTCTCCCATCCTTGTGATGGGGAGATGGTCAGCCTGGGAGTAAAACCGGGAATCTCTCTCTTAACTAGCTTTTCTAGATACCACCATGGACGATCCAGACTCCGGTTTCAAAGAGCTGTTGGCCAGAGCAAAAGCTGGAGAACCAAAGTCACAGACAGAGGTCATTTTGCATGCTTTGTTGCCTTTTTTAATTCATCATTTTAAGGAAATAATACAGAATAGAAATAGAATAAGAATAGGAATGGAATGGAATGGAATAAAATAGAATAGAATTATAGAATAAGGAATACAGAATAGAATGGAATAGGAATAGGAATAGAATAGAATAGAATAGAATTATAGAGTAAGGAATACAGAATAGAATAGAATGGAGTAGAATAGAAAGAATATAAGAATGGAATGGAATGGAATGGAATTGGAACAGAATAGAATAGAAATTCTTTATTGGCCAAGTGTGATTGGATTAATGTTTAATTAATAATTTTAAGGAAATAATACAGAATAGAATAGAATAGAATAGAATAGAATAGATATATTGGAATGGAATGGAATAGAAAGAATATAAGAATGGAATGGAATTGAAACAGAATAGAATAGAAATTGTTGGCCAAGTGTGATTGGATTAATGATTAATTAATCATTTTAAGGAAATAATACAGAATAGAATATAATGGAATGGAATGGAACACAATAGAATAATGGAATGTAGAGTAGAAATAGAATAGAATAGAATAGAATAGAATAGAATAGAATAGAATAGAATAGAAATAGAACAGAACAGAACAGAATAGAATAGAATGGAATTTAATAGGAAGAATATAAGAATGGAATGGAATAGAATTGGAACAGAACAGAATAGAATAGAAAATCTTTACTGACCAAGTGTGCTTGGACACACAAGAAATGTGTCCCCGGGGCTGAAGCTCTCAGCGTACATACAAACCACAAGGTCATCATCTGAAAAGTGACCCAAATCTCCCTGGGTATGAAAAGGACAATCACACGACAGATTTGTCAGTGTACAAGCCATCAGCTCAACTGGTGATCTTGCTGGGGCTGCGATGGGAGCGTTGCTGGGCTGTCGGTCAGGGCGAGGGGGAGGCCTCAGGCCGGCCTGGTGAAGAGAGATTTCTGCTTTCCACAGGTGGGGAGGCACTACTTGAAGCTGGCCGAAGAACAGGACGAGGAGCTGAACAGCTGTAGCGCCGTGGAGTGGTTGATCCCGGCTGCCAAACAGGGGCAGAAGGAAGCCCTCAAAATGCTGCGAAGTTGTTTGGCAGAAGGAAAAGGTAGAAACTGGCTTTCCCCGAATGCAGTTGGTCCCCGACTCTATCATCATCATCATCATCATCAT
>NW_015401974.1:0-4227 GCF_001527695.2 Protobothrops mucrosquamatus
CACTAACGGAGAGGGAGGCAGAAGGGGAGGACCACTGTTTCTTTATTCCTGTGAGGAATATGTGAGGACAGGGAACATGATGCTGTGTTGCCTCGGTTGCAAAAAATAAGGGGTCCGGACTCGCCTCGGCGGTAGCCTGTGGCTGAGGAAACTGATCGGACCCTATATTGGACGTGGCCGTGGCCTTGCGGAGTAATGAAACAATGCCTGATTAAAAAGACCTCCTGAGGAAGGTTCTGGGGGAAGTACCTCATCTTCCGACCAGTCGAGTTCCGGTTGGTCACCCCCCATGTGGGCTGAATAGCCACTAAGTGAGGAATGGTCAGGTGACTGGGGATCCTGAATCGAGAGGTCCTCTGCGGGCAGAGTGGGGGGAGGCATGGCTGGAGCCGGAGCCTCTGGTCCAGGCACTTGACAAGATCTTGCCTCAAGCGCCCGGTCAACGACCTTGGACAGTAAAGCTTCCAAGCGTCCGTCTGTAAATAAATCCCCTAAATCTGGGCCCCTGAGCCCGGCCGCCGTAGGTGTGAATGTAGCCTCCGGAACCGAACCTGTGGTATAAGAAAGCTGCCCAGCACCCGTGTGGTGTACTGTCGGGGTAACTGGGTCTACCGCCAGGGACCACACTCCCTGAGCCGAAGTGGAGGGACCCAATGGGAGATCGAATTCTGGGGCCACCAATTGATTCTCCTCAAGCCTGGCCTGCTTTTGTGCCCTGTCAAATTCCCTTTCTAGGGCCTGGTGCCTGCGGCTGGCCTGCTTCTCCGCCAACTTCGATGTCCTCTTCAGGGTGGCCTTGGCCTTATGTTTAAGCTTGCCCGCTGCCTCCTGTCCGGAGGATTTGTGCCGGCCGTTGGTGGATGACGAGGACGCGGTGCCCAGGAGCTGAGGTGCCGTGGAATCCTCCATCCTGAATTGAGCTATCTCAGGTAAAACCTGAGGGGGAGCTCTGGCGAGCAAGCGGATGGCAGGAAGGTTGTTCAGAGCTAGTAACAAGTACTGCTCCCCTGACCACCCGACCTGATAAATTCTCTCTGGGGCTAGGTCACGGTCCCTGGGAAGGACCGAAGGCATGTTAGGGGCCCGCAAAGGCTCCGCCCGGAGGCCTTAGGTGGCCAGTCAGGGTGCACCAGTATCCAATGGGGTCGTAAAGGCCTAAAACGAGGCCTGGCACAGGCAAATGGACCAAATTTGGTGTCCCGAATCAAGATGGTGGTCTAAGAATTTGACTGTATTTAGTCTATATGAGTAAATATAATGTGGCCTAACTTCAGGCCCTGCTACCAGTGCTGAGGCTAACCAGGCCAGCCGCGTGGCGCTTGCTGGCAGTTTCCTATATATGGATCCTGGACTGTTATGTTCCCAAGGAAGAACAGACCACAATGACCGCGACTTTGGGCAGCTGCAAACGGCCCCTAGGGATCAGGCTGAACCAGGGAAGGCAAGGAAACGATAACTCCTTAACGTTGGGGAATTCGTCTCCCTCAGTCAGGCAAAAAGTCCCCCGTTTGAACCTGTCGTGGGCGCCCAAAATGGCGGCCGCGACTTTCGCCGCTTGAAAAACGGCCCTAAGGAGCGAAATTCCAGAAAGCCTAAACTTGGCAGCTAAAGCCAGGGAGGAAAACCCCAGAAACGCTCGGGAATTGCCTCCCTTGACGAAGGAGAAAGCCTCCTGTTCGAATCTGCAAAGCGCGCCCAAAATGGCGGCCGCAACTTTCGTGGGGTGGAAACGGCCCGGAAAAACAAATTACAACGAAGACTCAGCTTGGCAGCCAAATCCAGGGAAATAGAGTGCCAGAAACGCTGAGAAAATGTCTCCCCTGACTGAGGAAGAAGCCTCCTCTTCGGATTTTCAAAGCGCGCCCAAAATGGCGGCCGCGCCTTTCGGCCGTTACAAACGGCCCGGAGGAGCAAATTTTGCAAGGGGTGAGCTGAACAGCAGCGCTGGCTTGCACAGGGAAAGAAACGAACGGGGGAATGGGCAAGGATCACCTTCCCCCCTCCCCAGATCCCTGGAGAGAGAAAAGAGCGACGGGGATGTTACCCCCCCCACACACACTTCCCTGAGAAAAGCCTCAAATCAGCCGATTTGAGGCCCCGCTGATCCCAGCAGACCCAGGGAAGAGTTTTTTGGGGAATTAGCTTGAGAATCCAACGATGGGTCTCTGACCTGCAATTAATCTAAGTCTGATCCTGAGAGCCAAACCTTGAGACGTCTGCAAGAGCTTGAGACCAAGATAAGACTGGGTCTCACAGCAACAGGGGGCGTGTCAAGTTTTGGCTACTTGGTCTCAGGAGCAGGCATCCAATGGAAACCCACCGGTGGATTCTCCATCTCCTGTACTGGAGAAACTTAGCGTCTCCTCATCTCTGCTCAAGAGGTTTCAATACGTTAAGCCCCAGCACGGTTTGTTACCCAAATATAAGCATTGCTATAATTCTATTCTCCTCAATTCCACTAGTGCAGGGATGTTAAACCACGGCAAATTTAAGCCTGTGAGCCATGCTGGCTGGGGAATTCTGGGAGTTGAAGCTTACAAATCTTACAAGTTTTCAAGGTTGGATACCTCTACTCTAGCGCTTATCAGATGTTATGGAAGACAGGATGGTTTTTGTCACATGCACGTAAGTCTACAGAAGTTGCTTTAGTAACAAAGCAGAGTGTGAGAGGGAGAAAGAGGAAGAATCCATTAAAAAAAGTAAGCTAAAATTGCCTGGAATGTATTATCCCCTACTTGCAAATAAATACTGAAACCTATCTCAATGGGTTCTTTAATCCTAACTCATATGTAATAGGAGGGCTGGGAAAGAAAAACAACCAGGTTTTTAAAGAGAAAATAAAAATGCTTAGGAAATACCCAAACTATATGTTTGAATTTGCCATGTACATACATTCAGTGGAATCAGTTGCATCAATATGAATATAATGCTTAAATTTCCCAAAGCATACTCTACTACTTATATTGTTTTAAGCAATTAATATAAGTAATCTATCATTTCAGTTGTTAAAGAGAAAGCTACTGTGTGTGAAGAGTAAAATATAACAACCAAGCACATGCACTGACAGTGATTAAAGAAGGCTAATTTCTTTCTAAATTAAATATGTACTTGTAATTTTTTAAATTATACAAATACTTTTTAAAAATATTGGAACAAATGAATCATGTCAGTTAGATAGACTCTCTACATCCAGCCATCACTAACTGCAGACAGAACTCCCTTTTTACGATCCTGTAATCTCTTAATTTGATACAGAGTCAAGGCAACTGGATAGAGCTGAGCATTTACTGTCCAGATGTCCTTTCTGATGCCATGTGGACTTTGCAGCAGATATTTTTTTTCTTTGCACCCTAGGAGAGAAATAAACTTGCCTTTAGACCAGAGGTCCCCAACCCCAGGTCCGTGGACCAGTACCGGGCTGCGGCACGCCAGCAACTGGTCTGCACAAACAAGCAAAGCCCTATCTGTGGGATGCAGGCAGCACACAAAACCACGCACCCTCTGGTCTGTGGAAAAACCTCTCTCCACGGAACCGGTCCCTGGTGCCCAAAAGGTTGGGGACTTCTGCTCTAGACCACTACTTCCTTGTAGCAAATGACCATTTACAAATCTGAGAACAAGCATATCTACTTGGTGAATTTTACATCACTAAGCTTAACTACAGAATCATTTTTTCCAATTGCAGCATCCTCACACACACATGGAACTACAATTGTTAAATATTAAACCCTAAAGGTTTCTAAGGGTCTAATCTGGTTTCCATTTATTCTCTACAGCTGCTGGGAGACTGTTCTGCTCAGTGCAATGTCCTAACCACAAAGCAAACACAGAAGACTCCATTCACAAAACGTTTGTAAATATATTAGCACAACATAACATAGCCTATAACATGTTGTGTCTTTCCCCTTACTGCCAGTAAACTATAATATGGCTTAATTTGATTACAAGAATAGTTTCCTAAAACTTGCTGAACCACAAACTGCTCAGCTCCTGTTCAACCTGGTTTAAGTATGCAAACATACCCACAGAGTCTTAATTTTTCATAGTACTCACAGATGGCAGCATAGTATAAAGCTGCTTCAAATAAACCCAATAAACCACAGGACATGTCAAAACAGGCCATGATTCTGTACCTCTGAAACCACAATGTGGGTGTCTAAGCTTCTGAATTTTCTTCCAATTTTGAAAAGATTTGCTATTTTTTATGACACAATTCCTCTATTCCTT
>NW_015401975.1:0-4226 GCF_001527695.2 Protobothrops mucrosquamatus
GTGGTGAGTTCAGTCCATTAACATTTAAAGTTATTAACTTAACCATCCTTTGGTTTTTGGAGCTTCTGAATCAACCCTTGGAGATCCATTGTAACAGATCTTTTAGGCCTGGCTCCTCCCACTGGCTCTGAAGTCGTTGCAGATGTTTGGGGCATAACCTCTTTCTGTTGTTCTCTTTCCTTGCGCTTATGAGCCGCACATGTCATTCTTTGATCTTTTGGATCTTGTTTTGCCTCCAACACTTGTAAATTCTGAACATCTCCTGCAGATAATGACATAGCTCCAGGTAATTCCACAATCAGTTGCTCCACTCCTTCTTCTACTCCTTTAGCTGGTGATGTAGAAGGTGAATCAGCTTTCAACACCGTTGAGTAAAAATTCTTTGCTTTCTGTACTGTGTTAAGTCTATAGCGATTGCCAGCAAACATAAAGACAAATCCAACTGGTATTTCCCATCTAAAAGGTATTTGCTGCTTCTTCAACTCTTGAGTCAGAAATGCAAACTCCTTTCTCTTTTTTAAAATCTTTGAAGGTATTTCTTTCAAAAGTATAATATCCTGGGCAGCAATCTGAAACTTTTGCTGGTAAAAGGCCTGTATAATTTCATTTCTACGTGTTTTTCTGGAAAAATAAACAACAACATCCCTGGGCTGTTTTCTCTGACGTGCGATCCATGAATTGACTCTAAATATTTTTTTCAATCTCTCCATAGATAATTTCAGGGTCGCAGTCTAAAGCCAACGCCAAAGCAGCTGTTACCTCTTCTCTCAGTTTCTCCTGTGCATTTTCTTGAAGGCCTCTGATCCTTATTGCATGTTCCATTTCTCTAAATTGCGCCATTACAATGTCACTTTGAACAATCTCAATACTTTCTTCTACTTTTTCCATTCTCTCCTCCACCCCTTCCATTTTTTCTCCTACTTCCTCCACCCGGTTCTCTATACGATCCATATGAAAAGCAAAGCCCTGAAAGATTTGAGACATATTCTCACACAGTTCATCATTCTTTTTAGCAAGTAACTCTTCTGTCTCCACTCTTACTTGTTGTACAATTTGTTTAGACATCTGCATCTGCATCTGCATCAAAGAATCCTGTAAATCCTTTAAAGTAATATAAGGTGGTGAAGAGGGTGGTGGAGTTTTAGCTCTCTGTTGCGTAGTCTGTACTGCTGGAGAGGAAACAGCTGACTTAAGTGCTGGAGGAACTGCACCTCGTTTAGAAGCCATTCTGAAGTTTAAAAATTTACTTAATATACAGTCCAAAACAGTTAGAAGTCAATTAGAAGTCAAGCAAGTTTTCCTTTAATTTTTCTTATTTTTTGGAGATTTTTCCTTAATTTTTAAAGATTTTTTACAGCTTTAACAATGTAGCCATCCACAACCGGAAGGAAAGTAAAAGTGTCTCTTAAGAACAAAGAAGCGGCAAACCGCAGCCATATTTTTTTTCTCCAAAAAGTAACTTTCGATTTTCAATCCTTGAGAAGAATACTTTCAAGTCTGAGTCAAAGTTTTAAGTTCTTTATAGAAAGTCCAAACTTCCTAGTTAGCTCCGTCTGTTTAAAATACTCACAATTTAATTCAAAAAAAATCAGAAGTGGAGATGGCGTCTGGCTTCGCTAGCAGCGAAGACGTCCCAATCTGCGGAGAAGCTCTGAGCTCCGGAGGAGTTCTCACCTTCACCTCGCTGGGAACACCCAGGGAGGCTAGGGAACTCGGCTCCTACTCACGAGCAAGCTCTCCTTCTCTCCTTTGCCCGGAGAGAAGTTTCAAATCGCCAAACAGCTGATACACGCTGTTTCGGCGATTCTTACGCAGTCCTGAACGGGAGGCTGTCAAAACAACCCCCTTCTAGTTTTAATTCTATTCTGTTCTGTTCTGTTCTTATTCTTTCCTGTTTTTCTATTTCTATTTCTATTATTTCTATTTCTATTTCTATTTCTATTTCTATTTCTATTTCTATTTCTATTTCTTTCTATTTCTATTTCTATTTCTATTTCTATTTCTATTTCTATTTCTATTTCTATTTCTATTTCTATTTCTATTTCTATTTCTATTTCTATTTCTATTTCTATTTCTATTTCTATTTCTATTTCTATTTCTATTTCTATTATTTCTATTTCTATTTCTATTTCTATTATTTCTGTTCTATTCTTTCTCTGGAATTCCTTCCGGATGGAGAAGGAATAAAGCCCACAAGGAGAACCATCTTCCTATTTGCTAGAAACAGGTGGTGTACTTTCCCGTTCCCAAGTCAAGAGAGAGAAGCCCAGGTATAAAGTCCAGCTGAGGGTCCTGAGAGTTTGACCCCAGAAGGAAATGGCTGGGCTGTGATGGGAAAGTCTCGGAGGTAGGATCCTGCTCCAGCTAGTTGCTTGGAGGCGCTTCGGCTCCTGAAAGGTCTTGGGATCTTGTTTGTTCTGGGATTCCAATTCGAGAGGAATCTCTCAGAGTCATGGTGTGTGCAAAAGACTTTGGGAGACCAGGTGAAGACCCGCCACTAACGGTCAGATAAGAATTGGCACAGCCAGAAGCTGCATAATGGGTGGATAAGGAGGCTGGGAAGAGACCTTCTCTACTTCCTTAGGCTGCAAAAGAGACAGTGACAGATTTGTTCTTGCAGACCTACAGGATTCTGTTAATATAGCTTTACATTAAAACAGAATTAGCTTATCTGGTTGTGTTTCCTGTCTGGTCTACCTAGTGAGTCTGACACCCAGCCTCGGGGTCTCCTATTTTGCAGAAAAGCCTGGGAAGTGTCCCAAGACCCCTCCAAAAACAGTCACTCCTTGTATCGCGAAGTGTGCAAGTGACTGGAAGTGCCCTAAGAATCAGAAGTGTTGCAAGTATGGATGCATGACTACTTGCATGACTCCTGCCTAAGGTAAGACCTGTATGTTGACCTCGGTTTAGAAGACCCCTCAGGCTTTCTGTGTTTCCATCAAGGGTATAATTAAAGTAAAAAAGAAAGGTGGGGTGGATCTTTTAGCCCCAAGCATGCACATCAAATTTGGTGTGGTGTGGTGGGGCCCTTCTTCCTGATGGATCTCCACCCTCAGGCTGACCCTCCATGTCCCCCGCCCACTGTCCCTTGACTTCTTCTCCTCCTGAACCTCCATTGGGAGAAGGGTCACACCCCCCCCAGTTCAGCTGTTGATGGGCAGTGTGTTGGAGAAGATGGTCCTCCTGCCAGCCTGGTCAGGAAGCCAGAAGGTCCCAGGCAAGGAGGACTTCCAGGAGGAGGAGAGGCTGGGACAGAACCCCTTGCCCACTTTGGTCCAGTTCATCCTCTGGGCAGACCAGAACTGGTCCATACTGGGGGTGACAGGAAGGTCTACCATAGCTTCGCCAGAGGTGCCAAAGACAAGCTCACATTTCTGACTGTAAGAAATGCTCCCTCCTTAAGTTAGGAATCTCCTGTGGACCTTCCCTTGTCTGTGCTCCAAGCAGCAGCCTTGAGGTCTCCTAGAAAGAGAGGATGGAGGGGGGGAATGCTGGAGGTCATCTCTAGTCCACCCTCCTTCCAGGGCAGAAACCCTCAGAGGATCCTAGAGGGATTCTCCCCCACCTTTGCATGAAGACCCTCAGTGATGGAACCCCATAACTCCAAGGGGGAGGCTCCCCCTAGCTTTCCTCCTCTCCCGATCCGGACATTCCTCCTGGTTTCAGCGTTGGGTCTTCGTAGTTGTGAGATTAGGCAGGGCGAAGCATTGGAGGCAGTTATGGAAAGAAATCTCACATCTGGATGTTTGTTTTCAGAGCATCTCTCTGGAGGAGACCCAGCTGAATTGGGCCCAGTGCCCCAACCAGACCTAGAGTCCTTTCTGCTGTCTTTGGCCACCCTGGAGACCATCCCCCAAAGAAGCCCTGGGCTCATTCCTTCTCTTCTTCAATAAAGCTTTGGGTCCTTGCTTCCCTCTCAGTCTCCGTCTCTTCCACAATGGGGATTTCCAAAGAGAACCAGCCGATCATGTATGGCAGCTGCCCAAAAAAGCCACAGGTGGCAGCGAAGAAGCTGCCCTTACACCAGTAGGCATCACTGTCACAGGAGGAGCTATCTTCTTCTCTCCCCCTCCCCTTCCACTCTTCCTCTTCCACCACCACCCCCTTCTAGCACTGATGGTGTTACCCACTTGGGTCATGAAATGTCTGCAAGAAAACAACCAAGTTCAGAGAGCACCCAGGACCCCACAGTCACCTTCCTCCTCCTCCTCCTCCTCCTCCTCCTC
>NW_015401976.1:0-4226 GCF_001527695.2 Protobothrops mucrosquamatus
CCAGGATGAAGGGATAGTATTAGAATGGTGGGCATACCTGCAACTGCAGGCGAGATATTGGAAAGATAAAAAAGAGTTAGGCATTAAATTAGAACCAATAGAATTGGATAAAATAATATTGGGATCGGAGGATGAAATGATTAAAAAATTATACCATTATTCATTAGGCAATGTATGAGGAACAAGTAAAAGTGACTATGTTAAAATGGAGCAAGGATTTTGGTCTTAACTTTGATTTGAGGAGAAGGGCGGGATATAAATCCAAATATAAATAAATAAATAAATAAATTTGCACATCTGGCAAGAATTATGGGCAAGAAACAAGAAGCTTACTTTGGCCACCTCTTACAAAGAGAACCTCTATAAAATGTTCTATAGATGGCATCTCCCACCCATAAGATTAGCTAAAATGTGTTCCAATGTCTCCTCTAAATGTTGGAAATGCAATCTGACAATTGGAACATACTATCATATGTGGTGGGAGTGCACGCGAGCTCGTGATTTTTGGAATAGGATTAAAGAATGGTTGGAGGGAATATTAGAGCGAGTGGTAGAGCCAAAACCAGAACTTTTCCTATTAGGTATAACCACGCAGAAGTATGACAAAGGCGTACTTTATTTAATGTTACACATTCTAATGGCTTCCAGATTGGTTTATGCTCAAAATTGGAGGAATAAAGGAACTTCAACGGAGTTGGAGGGCTGCTTCCGACGCCCAGCTGGCCCGTTCTGGCGGCTGGCTCGGCTCCAAGGACTGGCTGGCGTCAGGGTGGCATCTGGTTGCTGCGGTCTGTGCTCTGTTTCACCCCCCCCACCGGTGAATGGCAAGCCCCATGGGGCTTGACATGTGGCCCCCTCTACCAAGGCTGCTCCTGAAAGACAAAAGGTCGTGGGTGAGCACATGCTGCTACAGGCTCCGTCACCCGGCTTTCCCGGGCACCTACGGTGAAATGCCTGCACCAGCCGGGGGGCGTAAATGTCCTCCTTCCCACCCACAATGTGGCCCAGGATTACAGCCTCGGTCATGGATGGAACAACAATAAACCTGAGGACCTCCATGACGAGAGTGGCTGCCCCCCCCTAACAGAGACCCATCCACTTGCTCAAAGCGGACAGGGTGAGCCAATCATTGCAGTTTAATGCTACTTTCTACTGCTACTGCTCTGCTCATCAAACACCGAGTACACCCAGTGTCTATAAGAGCCCAATACTCCCTCTGCACCCCGGTCTGTGGACTCGTCAAGGCTATAGGAAGGACAAAGGGGTTCACGGGTTCACTCACCATTGGGTCGTTCGCTGCGTCATCCTCACTATTGGCGGCGTCTATTTGATATCTGGCCACTGCTGTGGCGTCCTCCTCCACCGGAAGCACCCACTGGATCGCCGGGGTTGCAGGCTGTTTTGCCGCTCTCAACTTCTCGGGGGTCTTTTTCGGACTTGGAGTAACTCTTCTGGTTGCTGCGGGGCTCCGTGGACTAGGGGCTGGACAGTCCGCTGCCCAATGGCCTGGCTGGTTACACTGGAAACAGCGAAATGAGGCCCCGCTGGGAGGGCCAGGAGGCCTTGACAGGCCGGCCGGCAGGGCCTGTCCTCCCTCTCGTGGCCGTCGGGGTCGACCTGTATCTTCTCCTCCCTTATGGAATTCCCTGAGTCCTGTGTCCAGGTCCACCGCCACTCTAAACCGCTCCCAAAGCCAGTTTGGCACACCCCTATAGACACAGGCCTAGCATAGCTCTCGGTCGAGGCCTGCCCGGAAGTGGTGGACCAACAGCCACTCTGGCCAAGAAGAGCACAGTCGACTCGCCAACTGCCGGAAGTCCCGAATGTAATCTGCCGTGGGCCTGCCTTGTTGTTTTAGCGACAGGACCTCTGCCTCAGCCCGCTGGAGCCATGACGTGTTCTCGAACCGGGTATGCAGGGCCTCCAGAAACAAGCCCGCATCGGCCAACTCCAGGGCATGATCACTATAGAGGTCGGCGGCCCATGCCGCCGTCTCCCCCTGTAGTCCTGCCGTAATTGCCACTACCATTGCCCATTGGGACGGGTACAGATGGGCATACCGGTCCAAGTGACTAATCACGTGGCTCAGGAACATGGCCAGTCTATCTGGGTTCCCATCAAATGAGATAGGTATGGGCGGTGGACCCCATGCCATCCCTGGACCCCACAGAGCCACGGACGGACCCACGCCCCGGACAGCATCAGCCGGGGTTGGCAAGTTCTGGGTTCCAGGCCCGGTCCCCTGTGGCCCTGGTGTCCTCCCTGGAGGTGCTCCCCATGAGTCATCCCCTGACCCACCTGGCCACACGGTTTGGGGTTGCGTGGATGATGCACCGGGTATGGGGCCTCCAGCCATGGAAGCGCTCAGGGTTGGCGGCACCCGTAGCCTCGGGCTGCTCAGCCAGAACCGGGTTGACTCGGGGTGCCTTGAGGATACGTCCACCCATTGCCACGAGGCCGTCTCCAAACCGGTCCCGTGGCACATCCATTGAAGAATGTGAGTGCTAACTTACTGTCACCGCCGTCCGTCGTCGTCCAAAGTAAAACAGGCAAGGAACGCAGGTACGAGGTGCAAGCAAGGTTTATTCCTTAGCAAACAAAAAGTCAGCACTGGGAGTGGTTTGCTCCCAGTGCTTTACATAACTGTGCCATGCCCCAAAGCCCCACCACCAGTAGCAAACCAGCATCCATGCAAAAGAGACAAAAAAAACCCTGGTTCGTTTACACCCTTCCCCTGGCCTAGCCACATCCTGCTGGCCTCCCGTCCAGCCACCCAGGCCAGAGCCTCCCATCGACTTCATGCTGGTCCTGCCCTCAGCTGTTCCTTCTGGACCTCCGCAGGCCTGACCGGCCGTCAGCAGCTTCTTCTCAGCCACCGGAGGCCTCCGGCGGTTCCTAGCGGCGAGCGGCAGCTTTCCCCGACGCTCAGCTGCTACGCTGATGGCCGTAGTCTCCTCCCACCGCCGGCTATGTCTGGCGGTGCCCAGCTGGCCCATTCCGGCGGCTGGCTCGGCTCTGAGGACCGGCTGGCGTCAGGGCGGCATCTGGTTGCTGCGGTCGGTGCTCTGTTTCACCCCCCCACCGGTGAATGGCAAGCCCCATGGGGCTTGACATTACCCCTTGGTAAGCTAGAAAAAAGTGGAATAGACAACATCACCACCAGATGCATCTGTACCTGGCTGACAAACTGTATTCAATGAGTAGTCCTCAATGGCACTACATCCACACGGAGAGAAGTAACCAGTGGGGTACCACAAGGTTCCGTCTTAGGCCCAGTACTCTTCAATATCTTCATAAATGACTTAGATGAGGGAATTGAAGGAGAACTAATCAAATTTGCAAATGACACCAAACTATCAGGAGTAGCCAACACCCCAGGAGATAAATTCAGGATCGAAAAAGATCTTGACAAACTTGAACAATGGGCCCTATCCAACAAAATGAGATTCTATTCTATTCTATTCTATTCTATTCTATTCTATTCTATTCTATTCTATTCTATTCTATTCTATTCTAGAGTGGTCTCCTGCATGAAGGATAGTATATACATGATGGATTTAACATTATCAAAAATAAAATTAAAAATATTCAGCAGATTAGCATGAAAAGATACTACCTGGAATATGAGTATGGTTGTGTTGCAATTGTGAACTTTTTTTTTAACAAGGAACCAAACGAGGGAATGCCACATCTCTGTTCCCAGCTTATGCCTCTAGGCAAGCTAATAGGGACAGGACAGTAGTTTTGTACGGTGTGCAATGTTTGCATTGCATAAGCAAAGACAGGTCCACGTCTGTGTTAAGCCCCACTGTATTTGGAAGTACACCAAGACTTTTTAGCCAAGAAACAATGGTGGGAAACTAATCAAGGAGAGAAGCAACCTGGAATTAAGGAGAAACAGTGAGAGCAATTAACCAGTGGAACAGCTTGCTTTCAGACATTGTGGGTGCTCCATCACTGAGTTGTTTAAGAAAAGACTAGATGGCCACCTATCTGAAATGCTATAGGCTCTCCTGCTGGAGCAGGGGATTGGACTAGAAGACCTCCAAGGTCCCTTCCAGCTCCATATTGATTCTGATAAGAGCTTAAAATAGGAACTCGATTGATTGAAGGAAAACTTTGCATATCTTAGAGAGCAATTTTTGACAGTTATCACTGTGCCCAAAATGAGGACGAGATGCCACAGAGTTGTATGATCTCTTCCATTATGTCCCCCAGACATACAT
>NW_015401977.1:0-4225 GCF_001527695.2 Protobothrops mucrosquamatus
GGCTGGAAGGCGGCGGCTGCCGGAGGGGAGAGGGACCCCGTTGCTGCCGTGGGCAGAAGCTGCCCCCCTTTGCTCAGCTGATGGTGCCTCCGCCCCCCCCCCGACCTCCAGCTGAGCCATTGCGGGAGGCCCGTGTCTGGGCCGAACCGCGTCCACGCAGCAGCTTAGAGGGGTCTCTGCCGACCCCTTTGACTGAGAAGCGGGCCCTGGGCAGAAACCGTTGCGAGCCAGACCTGGCCTGCAAAACCAGCCTCCGCAGCATCCCTTCGCCCCGGCCCTGGGCGGAGGCAGGGGTGCCTGGAGCCTGGTTGGCAGCTGGGCAGGGGCCCGGCCCTCCTGCCCCTGAGAAGATGCTCTTCTGCAGGGGGGGTGCAATGCCACCAAGAGGGTCTTTGGGCCAGGCTTTTCTCCCCATCGTCTTGGAAGTCTTAAGGCTCCAGGCGTGTTTACTCAGAGGGGCTGCTACGTACCCCCATGGTGCTGCTTACATCCGGGTCCAAATGTGTGCTGGTGCAACTGGGCCTGGCCCTACTGCACACCTGGGGCTGCCTGTGGTGGGGATAGGCCTTGGCGTCCTGCCCCTGGGCTGGGGGCTTTCATACCTTTTAAAAGGTCAGTGCTCTGAGTGTGGGAAACCCCAGGGTGGGGAGGGGCTTCTCAACCACCTTGGCAGCCTCTTCATGCCCAATGGGGCCTGGGCCCCAGATCAGGGCCCTGAACCCAGGGCTGGGCAGGCCTCAGCCTGGCTTGCCTTCCTACTAAGAGGCACTGCAGGGACTCAGCAGGCAACAGGGGTAGAAGCAGACGGGCGCCTCCTTTGGCGCAGCAAGAGCCCAGCACTGCCTGTCCCCATGCAGGGGGGCTGCAGCGGGGTCCCCCACAAAAATAGCAAAGCAGGGAGAAGTGAGGCAGGACCGTGGGGGGGGGGGCAGGCTGAGCATCCTGTCAGCTTTGCAGATCATTGTGCAGACTTTGCCGGAGGGGGGAGGCCTTCCGTTCTTGGTCCTGGTTTCGGAAAAAGGGAAGGAAGGAACGGAGGAGCCGAGAGGAGTTCTCCACGTGTGAGGTGCAGGGGGGGGGGGCAGCAAAGGAGTCCCGCATGGCTCTGTCAACAACCAGACTTTTCTAACTTGTGCTGATTTCGCTGAATGTGTGCAGCTCCTTCCACACCTGTTTCCTTGGTTGGGCTCCCCCCTCCAGCTGTGGGGGTCAGTGGGCACTCCAAAGGTGGACTCGCTCCTCCCCCACCTCCGGTTTCACTTTCAGTGCTTCTAGGCCAAGCAAGGTTTATAATCAAGTGGGCATTTGTTTCATTTCTCCTTTCTGACAGAGAAAACCAGCGGTTAAAATTAGCTCCTTCTGAACCGCAAGAGCCGTTGGGGCCAGAGAAGTGGGGTGCCCCCTTCCTCGGAGTTAGGGGCAGGGGTCTCTCTTGCATTCCTTAACCTGGTGGGGGCTGGGGCTGCATGCCCTCTTCCCGGTCTGAAGGCCCGGTTTTACTTACGTTTCCTTTTTAAATCTCTTCAGGGAAATTGTTAGGATATTTCCCATGTCGATAAAGGCCCTGCTTAATGGCAGGTGTAAACAGCCCCGGTGTTTAACCTGTCTGGTTGCTTCTTTCCAGTGGTGGGCTCTGTTAATGTTTGACTGCTGAGCCTTGCCCAGAATCCTTTAGGGCAGAACGTGTCAAGGTGGCAGACCCCTGCTTTAGGGGACGGGCTGGGCACCGATGTTTTAAACAAAACACTGGTTTTCGAAGCTGGCAGGTGGCATGCCCAGAGCCTCCTCTTTCAGAGCTGGGGGTGGTGGCTGGTGAGCTTTTGATCACCCACTCACACCAGCAGTCATCCTGAGTCCGGGGCTTGTGGGAAGGAGGGCCTGATCTTTGTTAGGCTCTGTCCCAAATTAAATTGATATTCATTTGCTCTTCGTTTGGGCACCTGCCGGGCCTCGTGGAACGTGTCACTTAAATGCCTTCGGTTCACGTTTCAAGGAGAGAATGTGTCCCCACAGGCCAGCTCTGCTGGAAATTGGGGGTGGGGGCCTGTGGGCAGGGTTGAGCCAGGCTGCTCAGAGTGGGGGTCTGTGCAGGGATAAGGGAGCAGCGCCTTAGTCCCTGCACCAAGGTCATGTGCCCGTCACCGAGTGCACGGACTGCCCAGGGAGAAGGTGGGGTCCTTTTCCGCTTTAAAGCTGAGCATGCGGTCAAAGGGAGAAGGGGCGATGATGCAGGGGTCTCGGAATGGGGTGGGGGGCCTTTGGGAAAGCTTCCTCTGGGTTTGAAAGACTGGCTTGGATCCACTTTGTTTCCTGATCGAAACCTCGGCAATTTTGATCTAGTTGAGGATTTACAATTTGTTTTGCCTTGCTGGCATCGTCTCATGTGTATAAACTCTGTTGTATTAAAATTGAAAAGTTAGATAAAGGTTCAAAGCCCTTTCGGGGTATCCCCAGTTCACAGTTCAGAGTTGGCACAGCCTTGAACTCTATCCAGTGAATAGAAAACCTTTGTGCAAGTTAAACACCACGGGAAGCAGAAACGGAGAAATCACAGCCCAGCTCTAGGCAACGGGCTGGTTCAAAGTACAGGCTGGGTCGTGGGGGATGAGGTTAAACAGGCCCCCACCCTTTCCAGTCTTGTAAACTGCACTGCTGCTGCCTGTTCTTTCTTATTTGTGCTACAGAGGAGGGCAACTGAACACACACACACACACACACACACACTCTGGACAATGTTGGTGATGTCTCTTTGATCTGAAAAGGTACTTTGGCTGACCAACAGCCTTGCAGCCTCCTTCTCCTCTGCTGTCCAGCAGTTTCTGGCTGGATTCTGGCCAGGTTATGTTAGGGAGTGCTGACTTTTGGAGGGCTGGCGACGGAGGTGGTGTGGCTGTCCCGGCCCTCCTGGTGGCCTTCCACGTTGCTCTGGCAGCTGGAGGCTCCTCGCAGTGGTTCTCTTCCTTTGTGGCCGGTGCCTGTCCGTGGTTTAAGTGGGGAGAGGTTGGGGTGTGACATGCCCCGGACTGATGGATGAGAGAGGAGGGGTCCGGTGTTGGGTTTCTTGGCTGTGGAGCTGCCCAGAGTTGCATTTTACCAGATGGGCAGCCGTATCAGCTGCAGGCTGCATGTGGTGCCAGGCCAGGAGTGGTCCGCCTCCTGCTTCCCGTTGCACCGGGCATGGGGTGATGTCTCTGCCTCTCTCTGCAGTGACTTCCTGATCCTTCCTGGCTTCATCGACTTCACGGCAGATGAAGTGGTGAGTCTGGCAGGGGGCCTCTGGGGAACCCATCATGGGGGGGAGGGGGCACAGCCGTCCTGTTCAGCTCCCTTGCGCTGAGAGCTCCAACTTGGCTCCTGTGGCTTCGCTCGGCCATCCGTGTCCGAGGGGCAGATCGCTCACCGTTTATCCCGTTGCCAGTGAAAGGCCCAGGTCGCCCCCTCCCCCAGTTTCAGGTCCTCCTGCCTCAGCATCAGCCTTAGCTTCTCTGCAAGGGGGGAGGGGTGCCTTCCAGCTTGGCCTGGGAGAGGATGGGGGAGGGACACCTGGCAGACAGAGGTGACCCTCACCCTCCTCCCTTGCAGGACCTGACCTCCGCTCTGACCCGGAAAATCACCTTGAAGACCCCCCTTATCTCCTCCCCCATGGACACCGTCACGGAGTCGGACATGGCCATTGCCATGGCGGTGAGCCTCTTCCAGGGCCGAACCCTCTGGGGTGGGTGGGGCACCCGGTGTGGGTCTGAGGATGCCCGGGGGATGAGCTCCTCCCGGACCCCCTTTCCCCAGGGGAGGCCAAAGCAGGGGCACTTCCGCTCTGGGGCCAGAGGGCAGAAGCCACGGCTGCTGCCTGGGCTGGGCAGCCCCCCCCCCCCGGCCCTGGGACTTCAGGGCTCCCCGTCTTTCCCCCTGCAGCTGATGGGGGGCATCGGGATCATCCACCACAACTGCACCCCGGAGTTCCAGGCCAACGAGGTCCGCAAAGTGAAGGTGAGTGGCAGCTGCCGGTCCTTGGAGCTGTGAGTCACGCGTGTGAGGGCTGGGCTGGGTGTGGAGCCGGTCCAGAGACGCCAGCAGGAGGGGGCGTCTGGATGCTCTTTGGCTGGCCCAGCAGTGGGAGCCCCCTCCCCCCAGACTTGCCCGCCAGGCTCCCCCCCAGGTAAGAAGGCAGAGAGAGAGAAAGGGGAGGGGGGGCGGCTCTGCAGAAAAGGCCTCTCCTCCCTCCCTC
>NW_015401977.1:11499-12739 GCF_001527695.2 Protobothrops mucrosquamatus
GGGGGGGGTCCAGGGGGTTATAAATCGATGGTGTCGCTGCCAACACTGACAGCATCCGCCTGCCGGCTAACCTCCGCCGACTCCCCCCGCGTGAGGGCCGCGTCCCCCCCGGGTTGCCCCATCGAGACCAGGGAGGCCCGGGAGTGCTCGGGAGGGGGCCCGCGGGGGCCTCCGGGAGCCGGAGAAGACGGGAGGGAGCTTCCGCGGCTCGGGGAAGGCGGGCCCGCGGCGCTCCTGCTGGGGCCGGCGGGGGAGGAGGGCCGGGTGGCGGCCCCGCGGGGAGGCGGAGCGGCCGCGCCGTCGTCCAGGTCCAGCTCCAGGCAGGAAGCCGCGCGGGGCGGGGGGCGCTCGGGGCCCGAGTCCAGCGAGAGGATGCTGGAGGCGGAGAAGGCGCCGCTGCCCCGGAGGAGCCCCTCGCTGGACAGCGCCTCGTCGATGCTGCGGCGCAGGTCGATGGGCGAGGGCGGCTGGAAGTCGGCGGTGGGATCGTCTGCCTCCGCGGCCAGGCTGAGCACCGACCAGGAGGGCGCGCCGGGGCGGGCCCCGAGGGGCCCCTCCGGGGGCACGGCGCAAAGCGGGAGGTAGTCGGACTGGCCGCGGACCCCCGGGTCGAGCGCGGGCAGCTTCTCCTGCTGGGACAGCGCCCAGTGGAGGCTGCTGGGCAGGGGCGGGGGCTTGGCCGGGCGGGGGTCGAGGCGGCGGCAGCAGGCGGCGGCAGACCAGCCGCAGGTGAGGTGGAGGCCGAAGGCGGCCAGGGGCAGCCCCACGCCCGCCTCGCACAGCCGGCAAGAGAGCTGCAGCACCCACCAGGGCCAGGGCCCGAAGAGCGCCGGGCTCAGCCCGTAGCCCAGCGCCTGCAGCACCGAGTAGGCGTGCAGGCCGGCGCTCAGCAGCCCGAAGGCGGCGGCGGAGGAGGCGGCGCGGGCGGCGCGGCTCCACCGGCGGCCGCTGGAGAAGGCGCCCTGGCCGGGGGGCGGCGGGGGGACGCTCCGAAGGTCGTAGATCTGGGCCGGCTCCCCCCGCGCCAGGCAGGAGCAGCCCAGCAGGGCGGCCGAGAGCAGCGCGGCCAGGAGGGCGAAGAGCCCCCGCGAGGCCAGCAGCAGCACCGGCAGCCGCTCGGCGGCCAGCACGGCCCCGGCCGCGGCCGAGAAGTGGCCCAGCAGCAGCAGGGCCAGCAGGCAGGGCGGGCGGAGGCCGGGGCGCGCCGAGAGCTTGGCCCGCGGGCGCCGCGAGAGCAGCA
>NW_015401978.1:0-3663 GCF_001527695.2 Protobothrops mucrosquamatus
CAAGGATAAAAGCTAGAATATGCTGCCTGAATCAATTGTGTTGGCAGATACAGAAAGGCAAAAAGCAGTTTCATTAATTGCTGCCACTTCCTCATCCTAGAAGTAACATGATATCTCAAAATACAGCAAATGTGCTGTCTCTTCTCCATTTGCTACAACTTCACAGATGTGCCTAACATGCCCAATCTATTTTGTTAGTGTTATTATATGCTTCCTTATATAAAATCATTTTGGATATCTCTAAAAATTAGGGTGATGTGCAAAAATTGGGGGGGGATGGACTTGATCTGAAAGTAATGACTAGGAAGTATTATTTCTGATTTGTCTAGAATATATTTCAAAGACTTTGCTGGAAGAATAAAAAAAATGGACAATATCTATGAAATCATAGCTGACAATAAAAAAGGAGACACTGGCTTCAGAATGGATATTTTGATAAGATGTTCATTGTTTGCCATTTCTTCCACCTTTTCCATCTGTTATATATTGGGCCATCCTTTCAGAAATTCAATAATACCAGAGCAATTTGGTATTGATAACCCTCCAGCGGTTTGCGAAAGTAGTAGAAAATGTGAAGCCAAGAGAACACCGTGATACCAAAAACACCAATACAAAGAAGAAATTGAATAGAAAACACAACTTAAATTGGAAGGGAGCAGATGAAGAAAAAGTACTTTGCAGAAGCAGTGCAAATGTCTCCCAGAATATTCTAGTAAAAAAAAAAAAATACAGTAAGAAGATTTTTTAAAAGTATTTTCTGTAAGACTTTTTAAAAGTTTTTATAAGGCAGGAAAAAAAAAGAAAATAAATACATTGTGGATTTACAAACTATAAAAATTATTTAAGCATTTAATAGAAAGAAGGGGGGAAAGAAAGAAAAACACTCTTAACAATTTTTTTCCAAATAATATTGAATTAGAGCAAATACAAAAAAAATAATGTCAGCTCAGAACTTTACTATTAAAATTAAATCAGAAAGAGATAAAAACACCCCAAATTAGAATTTTAAGTCAAATTAAGTCTTGTAAGAATTTTAAGTCAAATTAAGTCTTGTAAGAATTTGCAAGAATTTCTAAATAAATAAACTGAAACAGTATCTTATGGCCAATCAGACATTTAAACACTAGATACTGAATAGGTTTTTAAACCTGATGTTGAATAAGTTATTGTTTCCAGTTAAGTAAATTTGCAAGTACTCAACTAGTTTAACAGTAATATTAAAATCTATTGTTTGTTTTATAGGTTGTTTTTCTTCTTTATACAAATTATATGTAAATATTCCTGTTTTATAGTTTATTCAGTATCCTGATATTCAGATGTACAGTTGTATACTGTATGCAGCAGTGTAGATTCTAAACAGTCCTTTAATTAAGTGTGGGAACAATGAAATCAGCATATAAATTGAATTTATGCATTTGATTTGCCAATTTGATTCCTAATCCATTAACAATAATCTTAATTTCTTGATTGTAAACATTCTCCATCCAGGAAAGAATATCAGAGCTACCTTTCATCCTCTTCATGGCTATAAAAGGCAGTTGCTATTTATCAAAATCTTTCTCTGAATTTCTTTTTTCCCTCCTTAATTATTGTTGCCAATGGGAATCAAAATCTATCTGTCTCAAACATCTCTTAAGGACAAATGAATTCTGATCAAGGTAAATTATGCCAACTAAAAGACAGTTCAACCTCTTTGCAAGAACAGTAATAAATGTAGACTACATTAATTGTGTGGGGTCATTTCCCTCCTTATAGCAATAGCACGCAGACTTATATACCGCTTCACAGTGCTTTACAGCCCTCTCTAAGCAGTTTACAGAGTCAGCATATTGCCCCCAACAATCTGGGTCCTCATTTTACCATCTCGGAAGGATGGAAGGCTGAGTTAACCTTGAGCTGGTGAGACTCGAACTGCCAAACTGCTGGCAGCCAGGAGTCAGCAGAAGTAGTGGGCAGTACTGCATTCTAATCCCTGCACCACCAGGGCTCTTATACATCAAAGATATGAAAGACTCCTGCCACAAGGAAGGAAGTATTGGATACTGGTCATCAAAATTGGTTTCATCAAAATTTCTTTGAAACTATTATATTGCAGAAAAAACACCTGGCCCCTGGAGAGTTATTCAGTTTTAGTTTCTATGTGCTTCTTTTTTTTCATCTTTAGTAATGGGCTTGTTAAATAATTATTTTTGCAGATCTGTACATTTCATTATGAAAATACTCTGTACTCTTTTCCAAACCTGTTGTTTGTTTACATATATATTTGGGAATTAATAAAAAATTGATTCCTCTTTTTTTTGAAGTTGAAATATACTTCTTACTGTCCCCAATGGAAGTTTTTTCTCTCTCTTGTTTTTTTTCCCAATTGATAGGCTCATCCGGTTTGATACTTTTTTTGAAATAATTTTTGCTTAACAAAATTCTAATTTATTTAGATCATTAAAATTAATCACCAGAATTACATAATACACAAGAAAACATAATTTTTGTATGCCTTCTTTCTTAACTGCATAGCTTGAAATATTAATAATTGACTATAAAATTTCTTAAACTTTACTATTCAAAAGTTAATCACATTGACCAACAAACCTTCAAGGCTGACTGAACAGCCCAGAAATGTTCCAAATCTTTAGAAATGCTTTGTCCATTCTACAATAGCTGTGAAATGGTTGCCCAGGTTATAGCAATCAATTAAAAACAAGCACTACTTCAAAATGGAGATAAGCACCGACCCCTATAATACCCTATGTCTTCAGAATAAAGTCAAATGCTTTGTAGAACCTGTATTATTATTGCTGCTATTATTATTTCCCCAAATAACTCCAGTGCAGGAAAAAAAACTTTTCATTAAACATTATGGACCATAATATACTACGCTGATCCAGTGTGAGTTGGTAGGCATGTGTCTATAAAGTGACATTAGTGTTCCCAGCATGAGTCATATTTTTTATAATTTTTTTATAAATTAATGAATTGTAATATATCAGCAGCAGGCTAAACATTGAAAACAAGCTCAGATAAATAACCATGTACTCTTCATCTTCTTTAAAATCAACTAACTGATATGGGCTAACAGTAGTTCAGTAAGATCAATTTGTCATGGCCAGGCCTTGTGTGCAAAGGTGGATTTACATCAAATGATATATTTATTATGGATTTAGCAACTGCATTACCAACAGAGAGAAAACAAAAATTTGAAAATTGCAATTACTGTTTTTGTCAGTTAAATTATCTCCCAAAGACTGGATCTGATGGGCAAAGTGCCATCCTTGAATAGAATGGCAAAGTGCTGAATGCTAAATTTGGGACATGAAAAATTAGCACTTTTATAAAGAATGCCTTTTTGAAAATGCATAGATGTGGACAATGCAGAGCTTGTGGCTGTTGAGAAGTCACACACAAACATATTAATAACAACCATTCTAAGTCTTTCCTTCACAAACTACTTTGGGTTCTATTTTTACAAAAAAAAAATCAATTGTCATATGTTTGAGTGGGAGAAAAAGGCAATCCGTTTTCCTTTCTTAGAAGCCATGAAAATAATGTTTGCAATTTATATGTGATTGGACAATTTCCCTTAGCATGAATGACAGGCTGGAGAACTATAGAGTTCAACAAATTCACTGGGAACTGGGTGATAAACCACTTATGGTTAAATGTCAA
>NW_015401978.1:9637-13862 GCF_001527695.2 Protobothrops mucrosquamatus
ATGTTTTCTGAGGTTTTCGCGGGTGTTTGTATGTAGGTCTTTAGTTATTCGGGTTTTCTCCCGCGTAGAATTAAAAGTACCTTGGCGACGTTTCGACGAAGTCACATTCGTCATCTTCAGGCTGGTGTCTTCAGCTTCGTGCTTCTAAGAGTGGTGTGTGATCGCAGCTGTTTCTTCTTTTTAACTGCCAGTGGGGTTGGAGCTGATTGGGTGGGAGCTTGGCTGTGTTCTGATTGGGTGGAGGTGTGTTCTGATTGGTTAAGGAGCCTGGCTGTGCTCTGATTGGCTGGGGGGTTTCAATAAATGTCTCCACAGACCTCAGCTCATGGGACTCATGAGACCTGCATACATCTTTCCCTGGTGTGCATCAGGGGGGCAGTTTTCTTACAATGAAGCCACCATCTTCATTGTAGTCAATGCCCCCCCCCATTCTATTTGTTCCACTGAGAACAGTTCGGTGGTACTGCTCTCCATAGCCAGGCTGTCCTGGACAGTTGAGTTGCTGCCCACTTCTGAAGGGACCTTGACTACCGTAATACTTTTCTTCCTCTTTGTCAGATTCATTGGTAGAACAGAGAAATGTTAGGTTCTTTTTCCTTTCCTTTTTTTTTTAAAAAAAAATGTTTCCTCTGGATGCATCAGGTAGGATGAAGTCAAGTATGAGGAGGGGGCTCACACAAGAACTCTTATCAGTAGAAACCACATACTGTCCACTGCATCCCCATGAAAAAAAAGTGACGGGTGCTTGCTTTCCCATTACAAATGGAATACATAAATCAACAGCAGAATCCACACTCAGGAGTCTGTGGTAAACATCATACTGGAAGCTGGGAACTCTCCAGATACACATACATGCTGTTTTTATTTAAATTAAAGGGATATTTACTGTTACAGTGTTTTAGATAAATGATCTCTGCTTATTGCCAATGAAGATAGAGTGGTCTTAGCTTAGCAAACTATACACTCTTTAGCTGTCCCTTCACTATCTTGTTCCTTCAGTTCCTGATCCCCCAGCACCCTAATCACAAACTGATATGCTCATTTTGTTAGCAGATTTTGTACTTATACTTCTTCACTTATTTTTAGCACAGAAAGTTCAAAGAGGGAAAAATAATTCTTTTCCAAACTGTTTAGGAACTCCATTATTATCTACCCTCGCTGACATCTGATCTGTCCCTCCCAGCTGTGATTTTTTTTTGCCACCAGACCCATCTGTTCTGATTCTGCCTGCCCTTGCTGGTTGTTCTGCTGCAGATTCCTTCTCCATTTGTGCTCATGCAACATCTTCCAGTCCGCACAGCATAAATATATGTTGCCTGTGAAGTCTGTCCTTTATATATTTGCACTAAAAGGCAGAAGGCTTGTTCATACAAGTTTAGGCAAGAAGCTTCTTTCTCAGTTTCTATGTGGCACTTTGCATGTCTTTGGTAAGTAGAAAAACAATGATCCTTGAGACCATTTTAGAAAATTGTCTTGATTCAGACACTTCACCGTGCCATGCATCACCATGGCCAAAGAAAAGAAAAGGGTTAGAACTCAGAAAAGAATGTCTTAAACCAGTTTAATTTCCAACCAATGTATACGTGAAAGGTCGAGCAGTTTAAGGCTGCAATGCAGAAAAGGCTGAAGTGTTGTTCAGCTGAACCTTGGCACAGAAGAAACAGTTAGGGCTGCAAAAAGAAATGAGGAAGTGAGTATTCCAGGCATTCTTAACTGACTTGGGCTTCAGTAAAGGAGAGAGAGAGAGAGAGCACTTTTAGACAAAAATTGCAAATTTGAGACTGGACCTGAAGGAGGATATTCTTCTGAATGATTGGACCTTGGTGACATGCCCTACCGCAAATACTGGGGCCTGCAAGTAAAGGCTTCCCAGGGATTTCTCCCCCTTTCTCTCTCTCTAATAAAGGAGTTAATATTCTGCACTGGAGGCGAATTCAGGCTGACATAACTGAGGGAAGAAATGTCCATTTCAATTTAAGTCTCAAATGGTTTACAGCTTAGGAACTTTGGGAGAAGTAGTTATTAATATTAATCTGAAAATACAGAAATAGCAAAAGCTAATTTTGGAAAGAGGAGGAAGCAAGATATATAAGAAGCAAGATGAAGAGTTCAATTAAAAAAATGCATATTAAGCAGAGAACAGATTTTTTTTTAAAGCACCTTCATCTTTGTGGGAGGAAGGGGTGCAGGACAGGCATCCACTTTTTTAAAAATACCATCATTTCTCACCAAGATGTTTGTATGTTGATAAGTGTTTTCTCTGTCTGTGAGTATTGAGTATTGAGGCAATTGCTGCCTTCCAATTCTACTAAAAGGAAAACCGAGTGAGATTAAGATTAAACTATCCCTAATTAAAGCAAACGCTTAAGTACAATACCCAAGGAGCAAAAATTACACATCTTAATTCAAATTAAATTCTTTTAATTTGAATAATCATCCCTGATTATTCAGTGCAAAATCTATAGGCATCTTTACTATAGAGTAGCTCTCTCTTTCAAGTGACAAGGAGATGGACGACATATTTGACAAAGACATTCTAGAATCTCTTGTTACAGAAAATTGGCAAAATCTGCTGGAGAAGATCCAACTGATCTATTTTAGTACTGTGATTATTGAATTCTACCTAAGGAAATTCATGTTTAGCAGAATTGTATCTTTAAGCTTATTTTGAAATACTTCAAGAAACACAGAGCTAAATGGATCCAAATGTCAACAAAGGCAATACTCTAGTCTATGCATATCGAAAGAAATCATTTCAACAGCATGAGATTTTCATCTACAGAGAACTACAGAGAGGAATCATCAATGTACTATCAACAAAATCTCTGGGTAACACAGAAGAATCTAAATACTAATTTTATGACGATTTATTCTACATAAAGGCTAATACCTTTACTGAATTTAACTTAACTGTTTAATATTAACATCTGGAACTTTTTTCACTCCAGAGACATGAAATAAAAGCAGTGTGTTCTTGTACCTATTTCCAATACATTTATTATCATTATTTCTACTATTACTATTAATACTATATAATATATGAAAGAAAGAAACTGACTTAACCAGCTGGTTGAGAAATTTTGAAATGACAGAGATCTAGATCTTGCATAACTTACTCTTAACTTTTTTCCCATTCACACCTTTGCATAGGAGTGGCTGCGAATGTCATGGCATTCTGGGAACTCACTGCAGGCAATTTTTTTTTAAAAAAATGTTCCTAAACACAATTTCAAAAGAAGTACAGTATAAAGCTTTCAATGTACTATGATACTGCTGTATTTGTTAATTAGAATACAATATATGGAATGGAGTGTCAAATAGAGACAACACAAGTAGTCCTTGACTTATGACAAAATTTCCACTAAGCAGGACAATTGTAAAGTGAGTTTTGCCCCATTTTACGACATTTCTTGTACAGATGTTAAGTAAATAAATGCAGTTGTTAAATTAGTAACAAGATTGTTAAGTGAATCTGGCTTCTCCATTAACTTTGCTTGTCAAAAAAGGGGATCACATGACTCTGGGACACTGCAACCATCAAATCCAAACCAACTGTCAAGCATCCAAAAATTTTGATCACATGACCATGGGGATACTGCAACAGTCATAAGAGTGAAAAATGGTTATAAGTGACTTTTTTCACTGTTGTTGTAACTCTGAATAGTCACTAAATGAATGGTTGTAAGTTGAGGACTACTTGTAAAGGCTAAGGACTTTTTTTTTTCAAAAGCACTGATATTTTTCCCCCTTCCTGTGCTCATTTAACATAAACATAAGCAACCTGATATAGATGGTTCTCTTTCAAGATAATAGCTAACTATGTCTAAGAAATGTGTTACTATACTGTATATAAATAAATGTACAAAGTGCACTGATCTATGATCTCCTCTACCCAATAGTGATGTTTAGCAGACAGACTGTACCTGTTGCCTGCTTTTTGGAGAGGATTAACAAAAGCACAGAAACAGAAGATGTTTCTCTTGCTCCTCCCATTTTTCTGAATGGCAAAATTTGGCACACCAGTGTATTGCCTGGAGGAAAAATTCAGGTCTGCAGATAAGAAGGCTGTTCCATGCTGAACTTGCCTGTTGAATAATCAAAGGAAAAATTATGAGTAGCAAAAGAGTCATTATTATATTCTTTCTCAGGTCTTGGAAAAGTGCAAAGGCTCAATAAGAACTGAGGGCAACAATTGTTCTCTCTTCTTTAGCACACTTATCCACTC
>NW_015401979.1:0-4224 GCF_001527695.2 Protobothrops mucrosquamatus
TTAATTTTAGGGCCACTTGTTAGACAAACTCTGGTGTTTTAAAGCCTTCTGTTGAAAGAAATTCAAACTTCCAGCGTGGCAGGAGGCTGTATGCAGAATCACAGTCCATCAATAATTTCCAGATTGAATTAATATTAGGATCACTTATTTTATTTATATGTATTTGCAGAGGGTATTTCTGAGATAGATGCATAGTCACAACATTTTATTTTCATCCCGCCTTTTTAATAAAATGTGTCGGCGAATATAGGCAATCCTCAATTTACAACAGGTCACTTAGCAACCATTTGAAGACTGACACTCCCCCCCTCCCAAAAAAAAGATACTTGTGACTTGGTTTTGTTGCCTCAAAACCGCGGCGCCCCAAGTGTGCAGGGAGATGAAAACCTATTGCCTGAATTTGGGAGAGTTTGAATTTGACTTCTTTGCCCTTTTCCTGAAAATATGAATCACCAAGTAGTTCAGGCAAAGCAAAAAAAAAAAAAAACATTTATTGGGGAGGGGGGTTAAGTCTTTTTATAAGGTACAAGAAACAAATGATATATTATCCGTGATACATCCGTAAATAAATTGCCTCTGGCAATGCTATTGACATGAATTAGGGCAGTGAATTATCCTTCTCAATTGTTACCATTCAAAGGCAGCCAACAAAGAACAAGAAGTCCTGCGTCAAGCCATTACCTGAAATATTTTCCCTCAATTTATAATGCAACATAAGGCTCACCTCTGTCAAAACATTTAGTAGGCAAAATTGTAGCTTCCTTAACTAGTTCTTTTCCCAAATGAAGGCAAATATACAGTAGTGGCCAAAATTGTGGAAACCTTTTGGGAAAAGTGTACAGTAGAAATGCCACCGTTGGTTAAGTTTCCACCCATTTTTCTTCTAATTTCTTTATAACGGTAGTCTTGTTCACTTAATAATACTATTTTACATCGCTTTCTGGGCGACCAGTTAATTCTTTGCACCATTACTTTAATTTTATTACGTTTTACAAGCTCACTCAATGAAAGAACACAAAAAAACCCCAACCAACTTGATAGCGATCACATAACACACTCACTGAAGCGGTGAATGCTCCAACACTGGAAGTTTTTAAGAAGAGACTGGACAGCCATTTGTCCGAAATGGTATAGGGTTTTCTGCCTGAGCAGGGGGTTGGACTAGATGACCTTTAAGGTTCCTTCCAACTTTACTATTATTATTATTATTATTATTATTATTATTATTATTATTATTATTATTATTATTATTATTATTATTATTATTATTATTAAATATTAATCACTGCCCATCTTGAATACATAACGGAAGGAGGAAGCTTTAGAGTTCACAAGGTTAATACTGTATGGCACAAAACTGTGACTGAGTCTGGATTTTCTGCATCGGATACCACAGAGCCTCCTCCCAGAAGGTAACAAGGAAAACAGGTCGTGGAGAGGATGTGTAGCGTCCCAGGTTAAGTCTTTTTATAGGGTACACAAACAAATGATACTTATATTCAGTATATGAGATATGTCAATAAGTAACTGATCGAACAATAAAATACACTGATTGCATGTGAAGTTTGAACAATAGAAACCATTAATTCTAGGTAACATTCCACAAGTGACAAATTTATGAGTGACCTTACTTTTTCCCAGCTAGGTTAATACCTTTCTTGAAAGTTCACAAGGACTTTCAGAGTATACTTTGTACTGTGTGGTTGCAGAAAAGGCAAGTTCTCGCATACAAAAAGGAATTACCTTGCTTAAAGAAAAAAAAATGAATTCTTACAGAGAAGAGGCCCAGAAGTATTAACGTCACCTTTTAAAATGCTAAGAATGAAGCCTAAAATTTGAGGCAACAATTCCCCCATTTGGTTCTTAAATTAAGTATAATTTTCTGAACCCCTATTACATTTAGCAAGCAAGCATGTATATAATAATAAAGTTGAAAGGGACCTTGGAGGTCATCTGGTCCAACCCCCTGCTCAGGCAGGAAACCCTATACCAGTGATGGCGAACCTTTTAGAGACCGAGTGCCCAAACTGCAACCCAAAGCCCACTTATGCATCATCGGGTGCCAGGTGGGTGTGGCCCATTTTGGTGGCCGTGGCTGTGGTGGTAACGGCAGACTGGGTGGAACTAAAAAGTTCAATCAATCAATTCCAACTTTGTAAGATCTTTTTTTTTCCCGCGAGAAGTTGAAATTGATTGAACCTTTTTTTTTTTACATGGCGGCAGAGGCCTAAAGCGAAAAGGTTTTATAAAACCTAGCTGAAGGCCTAGAACTGGGGGCAATGGTGTGCGTGCCCACAGAGAGGGCTCTAAGTGCCGCCTCTGGTACCCATGCCATAGATTCGCCACCACTGCCCTATAGCATTTCAGACAAATGGCCGTCCAGTCTCTTCTTAAAAACTTCCAGTGTTGGAGCATTCACCACCTCTGGAGGCAGGTTGTTCCACTGGTTAATTGGTCTAACTGTCAGGAAGTTTCTCCTTAGTTCTAGGTTGCTTCTCTCCTTGATTAGCATTTGAAATGATGGCCAGATCTGTCCCTAAGTTCTGTCTTGGTTTTTAACTTTCGCCAATAAGCAACCGAGTCTGAAGATCATTTAAAAGCTATTTATTTTAAAGTACTCTGATAAAGAGGAGTCTCCCTATGAAAAGGGAGAACCTGGAAAAATGGCTTGCATTTCCTTTTCGAGTTAGCACTACAAAGAACTTCAAAAGTAAAAGTTGATGGGTTTGGAAATAATCATCTGTCCAGTTATATCATAAGAGTTAAAGCATCCAATGATATGTGAGCCATAAAAAAGAGCATTGTGTTCTGAATAAAAATAATTAAAAAAAACATTTGCAAGCGGAAAACGTCAAATAGATTATAAGTAAAATATATTCTCAATGCTTTCCTACGTTTGAATACTTGCTTTGTCCAGGGAGGCTTGGGGACAGCTGAAAATGAAACTTATCTACAATGTATGGAGTCCTCATTTCTAAAAGGGAGGCTTTTCTTGAAGGTTAAGGCAAATTATTAGCAATACCTTTGAAAAAAAGGAAATTTAAAAATACAGGAAAACTTAATGTTAGTTACCCAGTGCAACAGTACCACAAAAGCCACATTTCAAGTACAGGTAATCCTCGTCTTAACAACCACAATGGAGCCCAACATTTCTGTTGTTAAGTGAGACGTGGGTTAAGTGAGTTTTGCCCCATTTTATGACCTGTCTTGCCACAGTTGCTAAGTAAATCACTGCAGTTGATAAGTTAGTAACCCAGTTGTTAACTGAATCTGGCTTCCCCATTGACTTTGCTTGTTAAAAGGTTGCAAAAGATGATCACATGACCACCACCCCCCCCCCCGGATGCTGCAACGGTCGTAGTTGGCCAAGCATCTGGATTTTGATCACACGATCATGGGGATGCTACAAAGGTGGTAACCGTGAAAAATGGGCATAAGTCATTTTTTTTCCAGTGCCGTTGTAACTTTGAACGGTCACTAAATGAACTGTTGTAAGTCGAGGACTGCCTGTATTACAAAATTCATCCTACATGGCCCTCAGAAACGGTATAGGATCTGGGTGTTAGGAAGCAGGTTTTAAAAAGCTGTTGCAGATTGGGGGATAGGTTAGCACAGGGGTAGGCCACCTTGGCTCTTTTATGACTCGTGGACTTCAACTCCCAGAATTCCTGAGCCAGCCTGGCTCAGCTTGGAAACCTCTCCCTTTCCCCTCAGCATGGCTGGCTCAGGAATTCTGGGAGTTGAAGTCCACGAGTCATAAAAGAGCCAAGCTGGCTTACCCCTGGGTTAGCATCTGCCTTGAAAGTTGCATTCAAGAGGAAAAACATACTTTCTTAAAGTTAAAAAGAGCCCCAGACTGCCACGTTAAAAGTGCTAATGTTACTCTCGTCAATATACTAATAATGAAGCCAAAACTCCAGGTGACACGGAGAGAGAAGAGGCCCAGACTGTTGTGTTAACAGTATTAATAGCGCCTTTTAAGACGCTAATAATGAACCCTAACAAATTTGAGGCAACGATTTCAAAGTTAATAATAATAATAATAATAATAATAATAATAATAATAATAATAATAATAATAATAGTAAAGTTGGAAGGGACCTTGAAGGTCATCTAGTCCAACCCCCTGCTCAGGCAGGAAACCCTATACCATTTCGGACAAATGGCTGTCCAGTCTCTTCTTAAAAACTTCCAGTGTTGGAGCATTCACCGCTTCTGGAGGCA
>NW_015401980.1:0-4224 GCF_001527695.2 Protobothrops mucrosquamatus
ATTCTTGGCCAAGAGACTCTCTTGAATAACAGAACAGAACAACAGACTTGAAAGGGATCTTGGAGGTCTTCTAGTCCAACCCCCTGCTCAGGCAGGAAACCCTATACCATTTCGGACAAATGGCTGTCCAGTCTCTTCTTAAAGACTTCCAGTGTTGGAGCATTCACCGCTTCTGGAGGCAGGTTGTTCCACTGGTTAACTGTTCTGTCAGGAAGTTTCTCCTTAGTTCTAGGTTGCTTCTCTCTTTGGTTAGGTGCTTTGGAGAATAGCTTGACTGCCTCTTCTCTGTGATAACCCCTCAAGTACTGGAAGCTATGTCTAGTCCCTCTCTTCATTACACTAGACCAGGGGTAGGCAACCTTGGCTCATGGACTTCAACTCCCAGAATTCCTGAGCCAGCCATGCTGAGGGGAAAGGGAGTTTCCATGCTGAGCCATGTTGGCTCAGGAATTCTGGGAGTTGAAGTCCACAAGTCATAAAAGAGCCAAGGTTGCCTACCCCTGCACTAGACATTCCCAGTTCCCACAACCATTCATCGTATGTTTTATCCTCCAGTCCCCTAATCATCTTTCTGACTCTCCTCTTCACTCTAAGTCTCAACATCCTTTTTCTATTATTTTTTTTTGTAATTAACTTATAATTTACAAAGACAATTCACAGGTATTTCTCCCTAGCCAGGTCCCTTCCATCCTATCTTTTCCTGGGGGGAAATCTACACAAAATGTTTTCCCGCTCTTTTGGTGCAGGAGAACAAAATCTGCTCCCTACGTCTGCCAGGTTTTGCAGGAAAAGTTGGCTATCTAAAACAAAGAAACGTGGACATGAAATTGACCTGTCCAGTATGGCCCTTTAGGTTTTTTTTTTTTCTCTTTAAAGTGATTTTTTTTTTCATGCACCCATTCATGCACTACCTTCTTCACGCCTTGAGGTTTCAAAACGGGCCCGGCTGCATTTCCGACAGACGTCAATCTCCGAACTGCTTCCCTCTTGCAGCAAAATAAGTTCGTCACCGAGAATTGTGACTCAGCAGAAATTCAGGTTCTTTCCTCCCTCCTTTTCTTTTCTTACCAGTAGAGTCAACAGCTACTCCCAGGTGCAGGTTTGCTGTTGCAATATCTGCTTCGGGTTAGAACAAAAGAGTAGGCCAGCCGATCCCTCCTGACTGCATTTTACAGGCGGTTCTCAACTTACGACCACAATTGAGCCCGACGTTTCCTTTGCTAAGCAGGACAGGCTCCAGTTTACGACCTTTCTTGCCACAGTTGTTAAGTGAATCACTGCAGCGAATAGCAATAGCACTTAGACTTGTATACCGCTTCACAGTGCTTTTACAGCCCTCTCTAAGTGGCTAACAGAGTCAGCATATTTGCCCACCAACAATCTGGGCCCTCATTTTACCGACCTCGGAAGGACGGAAGGCTGAGTCGACCATGAGTCGGTGAAAATCGAACTCCTGACAGTGGGCAGAGTTGCCTGCAATAGTAATAGCAATAGCACTTAGACTTATATACCGCTTCACAGTGTTTTACAGCCCTCTAAGCGGTTTACAGAGTCAGCATATGCCCCCCCCCAACAATCTGGGTCCTCATTTTACCAACCTTGGAAGGACGGAAGGCTAAGTCGACCTTGAGCCAGGATCGAACTCCTGGCAGTGGGCAGAGTTTGCCTGCAATATTCCGTTCTAACCACTGCACTACCACCACAAGTTAGTAACACGGTTATTAAGTGAATCTGGCTTACCCCATTGACTTTGCTTGTCAGAAAGTCACAACAGGTGGATCACAGGACCCCGGGACATTGTGACCGTCATAAATATGAACCAGTTGCCAAGCATCCAAATTTTGATCATGTGACCCTGGGGATGCTGCAACAGGCGTGTGAAAACTGGTCATAGCCGTGTTCCAATATCTCAGGGGCTGCCCCAAAGAAGAGGCAGTCAAGCTATTCTCCAAAGCGCCTGAAGGCAAAGACAAGAAGCAACGGATGGAAACTGATCAAGGAGAGAAGCAACCTAGAACTAAGGAGAAACTTCCTGACAGTTAGAACAATTAACCAGTGGAACAACCTGCCTCCTGGAAGTTTTTAAGAAGAGACTGGACAGCCATTTGTCTGAAATGGTATAGGGTTTCCTGCCTGGGCAGGGGGTTGGACTAGATGACCTCCAAGGTCCCTTCCACCTTTATTATTATTATTATTACTACTACTACTATTATTACTATTTTTATTATTAGGATGTGGTTTATATTGGTCTTTTGTTGACGTGGTGCTTTCCCAGTGGACTGTGAATCCTGGGTGATTGTCTCCAATTTAGGGCACCTGACTGGGAAATCTGTGCCATACAAGGTTAAATAAGCAATGGTGCAGATCTCACGTGCCTTTCATGTGCCTTTCAGTCAATTGCAGAAGCCGTTTATTGCTGCTGGAAGTGGATCCACGTAAAACCCACTTGCTCCCCAACAAGTGGGATACGGGCGCCATCTTGTGTCCCATCTGTATACAGGACAGAAGAAAGTCAAATAAAATGGGTTAAATCAAATTGTGTGGGGTTTGGGCTTAATAATAATAATAATAATAATAATAATAATAATAATAATAAAGTTGGAAGGGACCTTGGAGGTCATCGAGTCCAACCCCCTGCTCAGGCAGGAAACCCTATACCATTTCAGACAAATGGCTGTCCAGTCTCTTCTTAAAAACTTCCAGTGTTGGAGCATTCACCACTTCTGGAGGCTGGTGGTTCCACTGGTTAATTGTTCTAACTGTCAGGAAGTTTCTCCTTAGTTCCAAGTTGCTTCTCTCCTTGATAAGTTTCCATCTGTTGCTTCTTGTCCTGCCTTCAGGCACTTTGGAGAATAGCTTGACTCCCTCTTCTTTGGAGCAGCCCCTGAGATACTGGAAGACTGCTATCATATCCCCCGTCCTTCTCTTTCTTAGACTAGACATACCCAATTCCAGCAGCCTTTCCTTATATGCTTTAGCCTCCAGTCCCCTAATCATTTTTGTTGCTCTTCTCTGCACTCTTTCTAGAGTCTCAACATCTTTTTTTACATCGTGATGACCAATTAGCTTATATGAAAGTAACATATCACAAAAATTGAGTAAATACAGGTCGTCCTCGACTTACAACAGTTCACTTAGAGACTGTCTGAAGTTACAACGGCACTGAAAAAAGTGACTTATGACAGTTTTTCACACGACCGTTGCAGTTATCCCCAGGGTCACGGGATCAAAAGTCAGACGCTTGGCAATGGCCTCATATTTGTGACGGTCGCGGTGTCCCCGGGGGTCACGTGATCCCCTTTTGCGACCTTCTGACAAGCCAAGTCAACAAGCCAAGTCACGACTGTGATTCGCTTAACAAATGTGGCAAGAAAAGTCATAAAATGGGGGCAAAACTCAACCAATTTCTCACTTGGCAACATAAATCTGGGGCTCAGTTGTGGCCTGTACTCATGTTTTTCAACTTTGGTGACTTTTAAGGTGTGTGGAAATTCACCTCCCAGAATTCCCCACCCAGCATGCTATATCGTAGGGGAGCTGTGCTAGTTATGGGGCAGCCAAAAATGAATGAGTTGTAGTTCACAAAGCTTTATGTCTTTTAATAAAATAAAATGTGTAACTCTGAAAAAGTGCTATTAGATAGCTTCAGAGTTTTTTGGTTTATTGTGCAGAAACAACACACTAAGACTTGGTCGACTGACACTGTTGGGTTGCCAAACGCAGGCCGGTTGCCAAGTGCGATATATAAGTTACTTTTTCCAGTACCATACCTTCAAACAGTCACTAAGTGAATGGTTGTAAGTCAAGGACTTCCTGTGCCCCATATTGTTGCTGTAGAAAAAAAAAACTGAGTATTCACCCAGGAAGATGTCATAAATTAATGACTATATTCAGTACAATACATACAAAAGCAGGAATGTAGAAAATATACAGGCTGGTGAGTGAAAAGAGCCCGCTTCAATCGCCGAGGGTGCCTGATGTGATTCAAAGCTGAACCCCAGATCCCCTTTGAAATATTTGTCATTACAGAAAAATATGATAAGGGAACAATCTACCTGTTGCTACATATCTTGACAGCAGCCAGGCTTGCCTTTGCGCAAAAATGGAAGAGTAAGGAAATTCCCACAGAGGAAGAGTTAATACATAAAATTTTAGCATGTGCAGAAATGGACAGGCTCACAATGATATTAAAAGATAAATGTGGATCAATTTTTTTTGAAACCT
>NW_015401981.1:0-4222 GCF_001527695.2 Protobothrops mucrosquamatus
ATCTGCTCATGTCCCCCATCAGTTTTCTGTGGGGGTTTTGTTTGCTTCTGCTGGAAGGGTGGAGGCATATTTTTTGTACATTTGAGTGTCTGTGTGTGAAAACAAAAAGTAGCTTGTTTATAAGAAAGAGTGCCCTATGTACTGCTAGCTGATCAGTGAATGTTACAAATGGGATGCTTTATTTTAATAGGAAATTAATCTAACTAATACATTTGATACTTTTTATAAATCTTGGACTGGCATTTTTTCCAGAGCGTACAAACATACATAGCTTATATCTATGTATATATATGTAATATGCACACCTTCAGGAAAGGGGGATTTCCAGAAGGGGTTTAATCTGCAGTTGGCAACCCTAGGTTGACCAAATGAGAAAACTAGGCATTGCAAGAATCTCTTTCTGTGCTTATATTTTTCTTTTGTTTGCCTTCCCTTTTCAGAAGAAATCATCTTAAATTCGTAGTCATTTTCCTCTCAGATAAATACAGCTAATATTCTGAAAGGTAAAGTTCTATAAAATAACACTGGGCTGCTATCTCTTGCATGAAGGAAAAAAGATCCTGCACATAAAAACTGAACAAAATTTAGTTGAGAACCCTTCTAATGCTAATTCTCTACCCTGGTTACTTTGAAGATGCAATCATGTGATTGCACTACCTATACTGTAATCTGTACCACACATTTTTTCTGACTATAGGTTAATGATAGCTATCAGAAATGCAGTTCTTTTGATCCTAAATTGCACTTGTTCTAAGGTCTTCTACAAGCCTATAATACCAGTGGGAATGGAACTGAACCACTTCAAACATTTGGCTTCCTAAGTGGTAATGCTGGGACAAAATAGATACAATATCTAGCAAAAAGAGAGATAATTCTTCTTTAGAAACAAAATGGCCCAGAGTCTGCTCTACTTGCTATTGATTAAAATGTTTTAGTGAAGACAGTGATAGGGAACATCCATACACCAAGCTAAAATATGGTGAGCTAGTAGATAGTTCAAGGAGTTGCATGTACCTGGCAAATATAGGTAAATTATAATAAATTATGGTTCACAATGTTGGTTAAGCCCAGGCAACTGAATTAATGTACTAAACCATGAACTAGTGGGTAGGAATTGTGTGCACCTAGAAAGTACAGGTAGTCCTTGACTTATGACTACAATCAGCATTTCCACTGATTGTTAAGTAAGTTGTCCCCAATTTTATCCTTTTTGCTCTGGTTTTTAAGTGAATCACTGCAGTGATTAAGTGAATCATGAGGTTGCTAAGTGAATCTGGCTTTCCCCATTGACTTTGCTTGTTGGAAGCTAGCTGGAAAGGTTGCAAATGGCCTTCACATGACCCCCAGATGCTGCAACCATCATAACCATCAACACATCGGTTGCTAATTGCCCAAATTTTGAACACCTGACTGTGCAAAAGCTGCAATGGTCATAAGTGCAAGGACTGATCTTAAGTCACTTTTTTCGGTGTGTTGTAACTGAAGGGTAGCTAAATGAATGATCGTAAGTTGAGGGCTACCTGCATAGGTAAATGATGGTTTTTTGTGGTTCAAGTAATTGTTTCTAAGTTGTAAATCTAGAACCATGTCCTTCATTATCTTATCTTCCGTTGGTAAAGAAATGTAAGAAATTATGTCATGTTTTGCATTTCTGTCCAAATAACAGTGCATGGATTAAAAATAAGTGCAAAGGAAATCTTTGGGTTTTTTCTATCAAACATTAACAGGAAATGTATTAAGCAGCATTGAATCAATGTCAGCCAACATGTGATTAGACCTTTAATTTTGATTTGATAGTCTCCCCCTTCCCTCGAAATGTTATTAGGGGAGCAGTGATGCAAGATCTCTATGAAAAAGCCTCTATGCCAGCTTTACCCAACAATCCTCTGGATTTTTTGCAGACAGTATGACAATTACATTGATGCAAAAATACAAATTCTGGTGCTGATACATAGTGTAAATTGGTGCTGTTTGGGTTACAGTTTGCTTTAAAGTTTACTTTAAACTTATTATCTTGGAAACTGCTATGAGAGCACTATTTTGGATTAAAAAAACAAACAAACCTTTTACATAGATGCAGGCAAGTTTTTAAAAAAGCATTCTCTATTGAAGCTTACAACACTTAACTCTACTTATATCAAATATATTGCTTTTGTGTCACAGATGGGGAATAATAATTGTCAGATTAAGATAGTTTATAGTTTACCATTAGAATAAAGAATGGAGCTCTAGGGCCAATGTTCCTTCTACTTGCCGCCCAGATACAATGTTCAATCTTTTCTTTCCCTATTCAGAAATAAATTATATTCCCCCAATTTAGAATTCCTCAATTTGTAAAGAACTCTAGATATTTGTTTATTTATTCAAATTTATATGACAGGATGAATTATACTGTATATTCTTATACTGTAAAAAAAACATGCTAGACTGAGGCTAAAAGCTGACCTAATGAAATGTTGCAACTCCATCTTTGAATTATTTCTATCTTGAAAGAGAGGAAAGACCAGACAATATAATTCCATATAGTGAAGCTTCAGTACATTGTTAAGAACTGAATAATTTAGGATGATACTGAAAAAAAATTATATAATTGAATAATCTGGCATTTTTGTTATTATTCTTCCTTCTTAGTTTTTTTTTTACTTTTTTGGGGCCATTTTCCTTTATTTTAAATTAGGCTTTTATAAAGCATATAATTAATTATGCAGTAGGTTTACGTTTTTTTGCAAAGTATATAGTTTTCTATACATAATTAGTATATACACTATTGTTAACCATTATGGGTTTTTTCAAGAAAATGTAATTGTAATCTTTTAAACACTTTTAAAAAAATGATTAAAACTGGGACATCGGAAATTGAAGAGGAAGGACTGATGTTGCAGAGGGGCAGTTAGTATATATAAATCTTACATGGCTGTAATGTCCAAAAAGCCTAAGCTTGACATACATGGATAGGATCATATCAGATGCATATTTGGAAATCCTTTAATGAAAAATAGGAAAGCAGATGCATCTTCATGATATCAGTTTGCTGAACCCACAATGCATCGATTATGAACAAAGCCATAGTGAGACTATGGATCAAGGCATGCATTTTATCTCTTAATAAGAAAAAGTGCTCAGCAAGACTCAGAGCCAATCTTGATACCGTTTTTTGCTGTTGATTTGCAAGCATAATATTCATATAAAGTACATCTCATTACATTCAATAGGGGTTGTGTTCAGGTAAGCATATACTGTATAGAATTATAGTTGAAGACAATGGAAGTTGCCTATCAATACTGCACATACAATATGCAGCAGATCTATGCTCAGCGGTCCTTTCCATTGCTCTCTGTCTCCCCCACATAGCCCACTCTAACTATGGAATATCCTTCCAGAAACATCTCATAATGTTGTCTTCATGATTCTTCTAGCAGTAGTCAAATATAGGTAGTGCCTGATGTTTTTAATCTTCTTTATATTTCTGCTGCTATATTATGTTTATTATATTTGTGATATTTATAATTCATTGTCTTATTGTGACAGCTTCTGCTGCTTTTAGGTGACTGTTTAATTTCTGTTCTGACTGGATTTCATTTGTCTTTTAATGTTATGACATGGAAGAGTTATATGGGCCTAATAATATTTAAGAATAACATCAAACAAAGTAGTGTATTAAGAGAGATTAGGGACAAGGATAATGTGCTCAACAGAGTTTCTCTTCCAGATCCAGCAAGTAGATTCAACAAGTCAAAATGGGCTTTTGTGTTATGCCAAATAAAATCGTTGGTTTTATTTATTTATTGCATTTGTACTCTGCCACAATCAAAATGACTCTCAGAGGATTCCTCTAAAGGAAATCACATCCTGCTTTGGGCTCAATTAATGAGATAGATGTGTCTTTTTATTGTGCAGGGAGAAATTCATTACCTACGAACTGTGTTTTTTATAAGCAGGCTTCAGGTAAATTACCATTCAAATGATAAATCATTATACAGATTCTGAAAATGAAGCTGTTTATGCAAAGCTATTGTATTATTATTATTAATTTATTATTATTATTAATTTAATTTATATACCGCCCTTCTCCCGCAGGACTCAGGGCGGTGCACAGCGTATTAAAAACAGTACAAATACAAAGCATAAAAAATACAAACCCCTGTAAAACCAGATTAAAAAACCGAATATTAGAAGCTGTGTCTCTATTTAAAATTATTTTTAAAATCACCCTAAATAAAAT
>NW_015401982.1:0-4221 GCF_001527695.2 Protobothrops mucrosquamatus
TTTGACTGGAATTCTGCTATTTGTATGAAATTATGCATATTTTATGTAAGAACTAAATAGTATATGGGTTGAGATTATACTGTGTTTCTTCTGAGTTATGATAGTGAGCTTATGATTGCTTATTTGGTGTAGAGACTTCACCAAATCTATTAGAGTGATCAGAGTTGATTAGGCTAATTCAATATCTAATATTTATAAATTGAGAAGAGAATCTTAGGGAACCTGAAAAAGCATTATAATATTCATATATAATTATTTAGCTTTCATATAATACGCTGCAAGACTGTATAAAAAAGTACTTTGAAAAGTTGATCTCTTTTTTCGTTTTAGAGATCAAACGTATTCATTTGCATAATGTCTCCCATGTTATAATTACATTACGTATCCAAATCTCTCTCTCTATGAATCCTCTTGTCTGAAATATAGAGCTTTGCAGCTTACACCATGGGTAGTCGTAACACTTTTTCCCATTAGGCAGAACTACAAAATATAATTTGACTGTAATTTTTGTAACCAAATCACTTTGAAGATACAGCACAATTTTAGTTGGCATGTAAGCGATATAGTACATGCTGGGCTTTTCAGCAAAGCATTGGTTGCTTGTTGGGCAGCAGTGAGTAAAGGCAGAACCATAGCTTATATACTCTTGCAAAGCCAAGAGATAGAAAAAGGCAGAGTGTAAATGACACTATGACGTTAAAATGTTTTGATAAATCTATCTAGGTGACCTTAATATAATTTATGTCCTCCTATTAGTTAGCATGCTAGCCACGCTCTCTGAGTGTTCAACGAATATAAACAATTTGACTAGCACTGATGATGTTACCTAGTTTGGGTAATGAAACGTCTGCAAGAAAACAAGCATGTTTTCAGAGAGCACCAAAGTCTCCTAATTTCAACCTGAGCTACAAATATTTTCCTTTATCGATAAACAATTTGGTTTATTGGACCACAGATTCCCGATAGATTTTTTTTCTTTTGTTGCTACTCAGGATCAGTTCAGCTTGCTGTGAATTGTCTTACAAGGGCACATCCATCAGCATGCATCTTAATAAATTTTACTATTTTTTATTATTTGTGTTCTGAAACAATTCCTTGTTGAAAAAAACTGACATTTCAATTCAAACTTTGTTTTTACTTTTTTAGAATAATGCTTTGTATTTCTTCAGGATTCCATGTCCTAGAACAGGGACATTTAAAAAAAAGATTAATATTAAATTTGAATGCTATCTATCTATCTGGCTAGTCTGATAACTAATCAATTTAGCGATCTTTAATGATTGTCAGATCTGCATGGAGTCTTATCTTCAAAGAGATAGGATTGAATTTTGTATTCTTTCAAAGTACAAAATAAATGTTTTACCACAACAGCCCTTCATTGTAGAAAAAAATTGTAGTAAATTTATTTTACTTTTAGTAAATTTATTCACTTTATTTTAACATTGTTGATTAATGGAACTTCCTTCAGCAACTAAAAAAAACAAATCTTGACTTACTGCACCAATATTCCTTGGATGGTACATTTACCTGGAACTGAAAATTGTATGTTGGTTGTACTTTATTTTATTTTTTAAAAATCTATATATTAGTAGGTCCAACATTATTAGTAATTCTAATCAATTAGCAGCTCATGTTGCAGGTTCCATCAAGATGAATAGGGCTCATTTTGAAAACTAAGGTTGATCCCTTTTTAAAAAAGAGGTAACTATGGCTCTAGACATTGTTGTCCTATATGTGTTTAAAATCCAATGAAGTTATTCAGATCCATAAATAACAGATTAATGTTAAATGAAGATTATTCTTCGTCATCATCAAAAGGCACAACACAAAACTGGTACCCAACAACAAAATTCTGGTCCCAATTGTCCTCATAACCCGAGAACTATCTGTCCATATATTGAGGACATCCAAACCAGCTGCCTCTAATACAGAACTAACTACTTAAGCCTCACAATATCATTTAAGACTGAGTCACAAACTTTTACAAAATGTTTTAGTGAAATACTATAATAACAAATTTTAAAAAATACAGTTTGCTACGCATCCATGACACTAAAACGTATCTGCCTGAGGTTAGGATGAGGTTGCACTGTTTGGTGATTTGTTTCTTTATCAGATTTTATCACTGGATATGGGTTCAATTCATCCACTCAGTTCTGTCCTTCTGGCAGTCAAATGAATGTGATACAGGCAGGCATTACAAAATGAATGTGATATTAAAGTTTATGGCATGACCAACAGAATGTAATTTGCTTGATTTTGGCTTTGCATGTTTTAAAAATCCAGTCTTTTTTTTTAATAAAACAAGATTTATGGGTCCATATAAGAGATTTCAAACTTGTGATGCCATAACTCTAAAATGTAAACGAATTGTTTAACAACAAGCCCCCCTCGTGAATAAGGTTGAGCAAGAAATAAATCATTACATTTTCATTTATATGTCAAATGAAACAATAGAATAGAAATACAGTAAACTTTTATAAAGTAAAACTGAAAAAAATGAAGCAATCCAATTTAAAAACATATTTTAAATGAGAAGAATAAGCTTTTTTGTATTACTCCTACTTTATTTTTGAGGAAGATATTTTCATTTTTTGTTTCAGATTTATTTTTCATGGCTCAATGCTTTTTATAGCAGCAACTAATCCTTATTTTGATGTCAGCTTGTCCAGGCAGAGTAGAAACAAGTTCAGTCAGTGATCCAGCTTTGTGCATCAAAGGATTAGATACGGTTTGTATGTTAAAAAAAGAAATTGCTGTTAGAACTCGTTCTTGTCCTGCCTGAACAAGCTGACAGCCATCTTGTCCAACAAAATCCATCAAGTTTCTGAATGCTGAGTTGGAACCCTGTCAGAACGTGCTTTGGACATGGTTAAGATAAAGCTGGCTGTCAGCTTATCCAGGCAGAGTGGGAGTAAGTTTTGGTAGTGAGCTTGTTTTCCACAAATAAGCCCCACAAAAATGTGCAATTCTCATCAAATCTGTTTTTTACTTCCCTGGATGGTCTGGCTTATTCATAATGACTACTCCAACTTTGTATCTTCTATATATTGTATGAGGGTGCACCAGTAAATGGTTATAATATATATATTTTCTGTTGCTTTCAATCAATATGCATGTAAGAATAGAAACAGAAAAAAATGTATTAATATAGTAAAATGGATTTCAGACACGTAAATTCAGTTCAAATTTTAATTGGGATTCAGACAACTGTTAAGGTTTCTACATGTGTACAGCTTTTGATCCCACAACAAGACCTCTGTGTTATTTCCCAGCCACTCACTCAGAAGAGTTGATCAAGAGAAAAATTGAATGTGATGTAACTATTGCAAATGTCTTGCTGGGAATATGTGGAAGGCATACGTGTTTATATAATTGGGAATAACATTCAAATGATATTTTACTTGTACAAAATGTCAAGCATGTTTTTTTAAAGTATAGCTAATTAATTTGAATTGCTAACCAAATTTCAAACAAATATGTAGAGGCTGCTAATTATGAAAAACAATGGCTTTAAACATGTAATTTATTATTGTGTCTTCTAGAGTTTATTTTAAACAGAACAAGAATAATATATCAGCATGAATTCATGTTGGATTCACTAGTGCTATAAACAAGACATGACACATCAGCATGCTTCATCTGAAAATTGTTACATGTTGTAGACAAATGTGAAATTTTATTTATTGGATTTATAGCCAATGTTTCATTCAGAAAAGAGTATAGTAAAGTTTTTAGATTCTAAAGTTTCTTTCAATGTATAAAATTAATACAGTGAGGTTTAAACAATAGCCAGAAGCCTGCCTTACATTCCACTACTATTTAATTTATTCCAGGTGAGAATAAAAAAGCATTATAGTTCCAAAATTACAGATCATCCCAGTTGACTTACAACTACAATTGGGAACAGAATTTCTATTTCTCCAGCACTGAGATGGAGACTCCACCATTGGGTAGTAGACTGTATTCCTGCCCAATCAGATCAAGTCAGCCAAAGTTGCCACGCCCGTCCTGGACCGTGATCTCCAGTCTTTGACTTGATCTTGCCCAGGACAGACGTTGCAAGTTTGGCTCTAGGCAGGTACAGTCATTGGTGGATTTCCATTCCCTTTCCCAATTTAAATTTTAGTATTTAAGTCAGTGCTTGCACTTAATTGGATTTCCTCATCTCCCCTCTCTGCAATCCCTGTGGGTAAATCTGAAAGAGACTAACGGCTGTTA
>NW_015401983.1:0-4221 GCF_001527695.2 Protobothrops mucrosquamatus
CATTTCCCTACAAGGGAAGTAACCTTTTGAAGATGGGCACCAAGGGGCCTCAAGTAAATATCAGAAACATATCAGAAACATTTATTTGAAAACTTTGGAACAAGTCAACATAGGGAACTAGTGTTACAGGAAAGATTTTTTTTTTTAAAAAAAAGTCTTAAATTGGTATTTAAATATACCAGCTGGAAGTTCTCCCTATGCAATTTGCATAGAACAAGATCAAAGGCTTCTTCTCACAAACAGAAGTTGATGGGCGTTCAGCAACGGCTCCTATAGGGATAACCCGTAAGCGAGACCTTTGGCCACGGCCACACCTGGGCTAGGACAGCATCAAAAAGGCACCTGAGTTTGGCAGAAGTGAAACCCCTGAGGCTGGCACCAGAACCTGCTTTCCGCACAGAGGGACCGATTGCAACCCAAGTCCGTTGCCTCGCAGGCCAGTTAGCCCTCATCCGAACACAAACTAGTTTCCTAGGAAATTTTCGGCCCGTAATTTTTGACCAACTGCAGCTCTCCTTCCCATATGACTTAAGTAACATTTCCCACAGAATTCTGGCAACACTTTTAAATCTGATCCCCAAAATGGAGTACTTTCAGATTGTTGGTCCACTTCCTGCAAGTCAAAAAAACTAAAAATTATTTTTCGTAGCACCTCTTGAAAGTCTTAAACTGTTGGCAGATAAAAAAAAAAAAAAGACACATTGAGATAATTAAGACAAGGCATCAGCTTGGATGAAATAAGCAGCTTCCTGAATGAACTCTTCAGAAGGGGCAAAATAAAAAGGCACCTTGTTGGTTGTCAATATCTCCATTTTCCTTTGAGAAGCATAAGAGAGAGAAATGAAGAACAAAACTCCCGGGGCTATTATTGCAAAGAACAGATTGGCACGACGTTCTTGATAGTGATAAAGAATTCAAAGAGAAACAGGGCAGGGCTCCTTTGTTAATCTCCCTTTGCTCCAAAATAATATATATATATATATATATATATATATACTTGGAGTAAGCACCCCGACTCAGGTTGCCCCTGAATGAAAAGTGAAAAGAACAGTTTAGATCAGCTTCCAAGAATATTTCTGCAAAGCCTCTCCAGCCTGATGGGGGCAAAAAGGGGCTGGTCTCATGGTCTCCAGGGAGTTGTGGGATCCTTACAGGGCCTTCCAGTCGATCAGCTGCTTCCCGGATTTCTTCAGGAACTCATTCGTTTTGGAGAAATGCCTACAGCCAAAGAACCCCCTGTGCACCGAGAGGGGCGAGGGATGTGCTGTCTGCAGGACGTGATGCCGTTTCTGCAAGAAGCCAGAGGCGTTAGACTGTCCAGCCCCACAACTGGAGAACCGGAGTGACTTAAAGGCACAGAGTAAAAGGTTAGCAGAGCCCGAAGTATCCCGACTGTCCCGTGGTCAGAATTAAGCAAAGAGATCCTTACAAGCAGGCCACATTTCTACATCTATTGAGTTAGAAGGTGGGTTGACTTTTAAAAATTGAATAGTTTCATTGGCTAGATTCATCCACCGTGCAAAGGTTCGGTTTATTTTAATCCTCATTTGTAGACAAGCTCTCTGGGCTCTCCCACCACCGCGGTAAGGAGCAAAGCACAGATAGGTTCATAATTTACTGCAAGCAAACCGCACGAGGGCTAAGTGTGGGTAGCTCACTCCAATCCCCTTTTAAAGTTGCATGCAAACAGCAGTGCTGTCAGAAGCCAACCTACCCTGTCAATGGAGCTGCCCTTCTTCTGAGCATAAGCTCCCCACAGCATGAAAACCAGGCCGTCCAGGTTCTCGTTCAGCCAGGCGACCACGGCGTCTGTGAGCTGCTCCCAGCCCCTCTCCCGGTGGGAATTGGCTTGATGAGCTCGGACGGTGAGGACAGCATTAAGCAGCAGCACACCTACATTGTTAAAAAAAAAAGAAAAAAGGATGCCATTAGTAGGAACCCTGGAATAAAGTCATTTTTGCTCCCACCAAAGCTGGATAATCAATGTCACTTTATATGCCCATCCAAAGTTGATGGGACAGAAGAGCGGACCGAGAACTATTTCCTCTCCCAGTTCATGAGAAAACATGGCTTTCAAGCATAATTTTGTACAATTTCAGTTACAGTCCCTCAATACAATAATTGCATTTTTTGTTCGCTATTATAGATTTTGCCATAAGCCTAGTTTGAAAGATTGCAATTGATTTGATTACTTGTGTTGCTTGATGAGAAACGCAATTGTGAGAGGTTAGGAAAAAAACCTATTTAGGGGAGACGCCTCAACCAGTCTGGATATGCGACCTTCAATTTTAAGATTGGTCACAAAGGCTGGGTAACTCTAGCAGTTGAAGCATGAATGCAGCACAATCAAAAGCATGAAAGCAATTGGGGGGAAAATGACATTGGGTCACCTTGTTTAGCCCATCCAGTCAAATCTCCATGGCCAGGATGAGAAAAGCCTTCTATATCCACAGCAAGCTCTTTGTAAATATTTTCCAGGCTACAAAGAAAAACAAGTTTTTTCCTCCTAAGTCTCAGACACTCTATGTCTTCACACAATATAGACTCAACAGTCGACTGTTCCAAAGAATGCTATAACAACATGGCGCCCCTGAACCTAACAGAACGTGGCCACAGCTGAGCCTACCTGGGTGGAGGGGGAACCGGTCTCTGGACGCTGAAGCAGAGCCCGTGAGCTTGATTGGGCCCGTGATATGGATCTTGGCCCAAAATGACAACTTTCACCTGAAAGCAAGAGCAGAAAATACTGAAACACTCCACATTTGTTATTTCTGTTCTCAGATAATTTTTGTCTAGATTTATGCTTCTATTTGATGAGACAGAAAATTCTTTCTTTTAATAGTATTCCAAAAAAGCAGCAAATGGCATTACATAAAATACAGAGAGACTAGTCAGGGTGACAGGCATTATGAGTTACAAAGCTGAGTTGCATTAAGGCAGGGTTTGCTTAAACATGAATGACTGAAAAAAAATCACAATGGCTACCTGTGTCAGGTGAACCCAGCTAATAACCAAGGGTAAACACCCAAAGATAACACCACCCATGCGTAAAGGAACAAGAGGATAAATACAGACTAATTGCAACAGGTTGACTTACATCATGGATGTCACACAGCTGGGTCCAAGAGAAGACCTGATGCTGGGGTGGATAAACTGTACAGCGCTTGCGTTCTTCAGCAACAAATGCCATCAGCTATATAAAGAGGAGAAAAATTGACCTGGAGCTCAACGAAAGGTCATAACAAACTAAGGAGACATGACATTCCATAACATGCACCGAAACAGTCTTTGCCCCCTGATGGTGTTCAGTACTCTCATCCCAAATTCTGCTGGAAATGAATTACTGTGTCATACCCAGGCATCTCAGATTTTATCAAAACATGGCTCTTAAAACGTTCAGCACCATTAAAAAAGGTCTACAAACCAACTGACCTAGTGGTCTGGTAGCCTTTGAGGATGGACTGCTGAGCTAAAAGCACTTGTCTAACCTTGTATCAGCAGGAACAGGCTAAATTTCACCCTCAATAATTAACAAGCACCGCTTCTCTTTAATTAGCTGGACTAAGATCTCAAAGCCAAGAAAATGGGGAGGGGGGGGGACCTGATCCCTTCGCAAAAGTCCTGGCTTCTCGCCCACCTGAGCAAAATACGGTTTGGAGAACTCTTTGGCCAGGGAGACCCTCCAGCTCTGCCCCAGCTCCGCGGGAATGTAGCTGGCGGTGCGGGCTGCGAGCTTCTGCAACGCCACCTCTTTGTTTTTGCGGATGCGCTCCACCAGTTCCGGGCTAAGCGGGGGAGATCGCGGCGAGCAGCCATCAGTCTTCGATCTTTTGGCGGCCTGCAAGAGGGAAAAGGAACGGGTCAGGAGCGGGGGCGGGGGAGCAGGGAAGAGGCAGCGGGGAGACGACCACATTCCCAAGGCCGCCGCCATGGAGGCGAGGCAACCGCAGCCGCCTCTCCGGCACTTCCGGCCCCGCAGAAACACGTGCACATTTCGCGGGAAAAACAAACCCAGCGTGGCGCCCAAGCTCCTTAATTAGCCTGAAGACACCGCCCCTTCGCCTTACTCTATTGGTCTACGTCCATTGTTTCCTTGGCCCGCCTCGTCCTCTAATTGGATTGCGGGTAGAAGAGGGTTACCCTTGTGACCAATCGGGAGCAATATTTCGAGCTAAGATCCGCCCCTCTCTTGGATTGCTAAAGCATGGATTCTCATTGGTT
>NW_015401984.1:0-4220 GCF_001527695.2 Protobothrops mucrosquamatus
AATCGCCAATGAACTTGTTTTTAGTCAAAATGTGGTTGAGGCCTTTATCTCATTCTATCTCTTTGTTCTTGCAGCAAGTGGGGATAGACAGAGGAGACATACCAGATCTTTCTCAGGTAAATCATTATTATTAATTATTATCTTGGTTGTTGTTGTTAGTTGCGAAGTTGTGTCCGACCCATCGCGACCCCATGGACAATGTTCCTCCAGGCCTTCCTGTCCTCTACCATCTTCTGGAGTCCATTTAAGCTCACGCCTACTACTTCAGTGACTCCATCCAGCCACCTCGTTCTCTGTCGTCCCCTTCTTCTCTTGCCCTCCATCTTTCCCAGCATCAGGCTCTTCTCCAGTGAGTCCTTCCTTCTCATTAGGTGGCCAAAGTACTTGAGTTTCAACTTCAGGATCTACCCTTCTAAAGAGCAGTCAGGGTTAATCTCCTCTAGGACTGACCGGTTTGATCACCTTGCAGTCCAGGGGACTCGCAGGAGTCTTCTCCAGCACCATAGTTCAAAGGCCATGCCATCTTGAGTTGTCAAAAAAGACAATTTTGGCGTAATTTCAAATGTATTGATTTTTCATCATACTTGTAGAATGGAGAATTTTGGGGTATAAAAACCGGGCGATTAAAATCTGCAGTTTTACCCATGGTTCAACTTTTGCATAGGCAATTTTTACATTCTTCATGGTTGATCCTTGATAAACTGGGGGGAGGGGGCTGATAGTTTTAATTCTTGTCTGCCATTTCCCCCTTTTGGTTTATATTTTGTGGCTTTGTTATTGATATTTTTGTTTTACTTTAAACCTCTGTTGCCGCATGTCATTGTGGTGACAGAGGTGGGGATATACAGTATTTGTTTATTTTTTAAAATTGTTCCTTAAAGTGCTACGTTCTTGAATGGAAATCAAATTTTGAATTTTCGTACTAAGCTAAAAAAAACAACACCTCTATACAGTATATAATTGCCAAGAACCAAGAAAGGATGACAGAGATTTATAGTAATTAATATTTGGCTTAAGTAGTAACTGCTTTAAAATTTTATTCCTTGGAATGTGGAATAAATGCCAATTCTTAAATGTACTACTTTATCTGCTTTTTTCTTAAATTTATGATCTTTTTTTAAATCCGTGTCTGACAATATAATGGAATCCCACATTCTATTTAATACATTTTAATCACTGGAGGATGATGATGATGATGATGATAATGACTTTATATTGCTGCCAACCTTGCAATTACAACTAGGCAGCAAGTATAGGGTTACAAAACCAATAATCCTGAAGATTATGTTTATGCTTTTGTAATGGGTTTTATTGCTTTTAATGTTTTTTTCATCGTTTTTGTTGTGTTTTTGGCCATAACAACAGGCTTGCCAGATCTTTAGGGACTTACAATAGCAATAGCACTTAGACTTAGATACCTCTTCACAGTGCTTTACAGCACTCTCTTAAGCGGTTTACAGAGTCAGCATCTTGCCCCCAATAATCTGGGTCCTCATTTTACCCACCTTGGAAGGATGGAAGGCTGAGTCAACCTTGAGCCCTGTCAGGATCGAACTGCTGGCAGTCAGCAGAGTTAGTCTGCAGTACCGCATTCTAGCCACTAGGCCACCACGACTTACAAAATGTCCACATTACTGGGAAGGTCGGCATTAAATGTTTTGGATTTTCTAACCATTTTGATGAATTGTCTTGTAGGCACCAAGTAGTCTTCTGGATGCTTTAGAACAGCACCTGGCCTCCTTGGAAGGAAAGAAAATCAAAGATTCCACTGCCGCTAGCAGGTATGTGTCAGAGGCTTTTTGTAGCTTCTTTGGATATGCCTTGAATACAGGTAATCCCCGAGTTATGAGCGTTCACTTAACGCTTGTTCAAAGTTACGTGATGAGCGCCCCCTAGTGCTTACGAGCAAATCCCGAAATTACGAATGTTGTCGCACCACGGCAGTCGTTCGCCCTTATGAGCGACCGCAGTGGCTCTGTAACATTCACCGTGGTTATTCCCTCCCTCCCTCCCCACCCCCTGTCCGTCTTAACGAGCAAGGGAGTGATCTCATTTGAGGTATGAGATTTACTCTACGAGTTTTCGAGTTACGAGTGGAATGGGCAGGCTCCATTACACTCGTAACTCGAGGACTACCGTTATTTTGATGAGTTTTGTAGCCAGTTCCTTTGCCTGACAAAGTTTGACATCAGCTGCTCTGCTTTGTAAACAGCAAATGGGAAATTATATGTGACACTCCCTTAGAGGGCAAGACCAATCTTGGCCCTCGTGTTTGTGTATATAAAGAGGTCTTGTGGACATCCTAGATATGAAATGGTTTCTATGGAGATTCTCAATTATCCAGGTCAGCCTTGTCACAAAGGTGGTTTTTTTTTCCCCAAAAGACAAGTGAACTTCCTTTGTTTTTCCTTGAAGACGTTTCGCTTCTTATCCAAGAAGCTTCTTCAGTTCTCTGAGAACTGAAGAAGCTTCAGTTCTCTGAGAACTGAAGAAGCTTCTTGGATGAGAAGCAAAACAGCTCCAAGGGAAAAGAAAAAGTCCACTTGCCTTTTGAAAAAGCACCTTTGGGACATCTGAAATGGTGTAATCTAGAAAAAGCTTCTGCACTTGAATTTGTAGAAACGTGGTTGCTGCAGTTTTTTTTATGCTACTTCTGTATCTGTAGTGATCCTTCTGGGCTTCAGTTTTTTATTTCCTACAAAAAAGATGGCGGAACAAAGATGAAATTGCTAATGGTGTGTTAGTGCTGGATACTATTTTCCCTTTAAAAACAATTTTGAATTTTGTGTCTGCTTATTTCTGCAATTAGTCATTCTTCCAGAAGAGAAGATTCAATGACTTTTGAAGGAAATACCTGTGGCTGATCTTATTCTTCAGTTATTGTCTTTTATTAAGCAAAACCTTTAGCATTGCTTTCTTTCCGTGATATAATCGCCATTTCAAGAGTTTTGGTTGCTGATTATTTTACTGAACTCCTGATACAAGCTTGTATAAGACATCCATACTTTACAACTTGGAGTGACACCATTCTCGTCTTTCTGATTTTTCCCTTTGGCACTACTGGGACCATAATAGTTAATTAAAAACGTCGCTAGAAGGGAAAGGGAGGGTGGTTGGATGGTAGAAAAGGTAAAATAAAGATTAATAGTCCCTATTTACTCTAGGAAAAAGTAGTTCACCATTGTTCCCAACAGCAGTAAATCTGTGGGACCAGTTTGACTGCAAGTAAGTGATTGAAAAGCACTTTCAATGTGAATGTTCATGGCTCAGAGTGGACAAGAAGTTGGTCTCCCCAGGATACTCCAATACCACAATGGCTACTGCATCTCCTATAATTCATTGCATAAAAGCCAAACAAAACAAGATACCCTATCAAGTTCTCAAGGCCGAACTGGCGATGCTGCTCTATTTAATCCCTCTGAAGCCTTACATTATCTTGAGCAGCTTAGTTAACGTCATGTCTGTGGGGCATGTAATTGGGAATGAACAAAGCCTAATAAATGGGCAGTGTATCAATCTGGAATAAAATGTAAATAAACTTCAGCACCAGTTTTGGTTGAAGCAAATATTAATAAATGCGAAAGAACAAAGTGGAACAATGACTGATGACCTTCTTTTACCGGTCCACCATAGAAAGCGTCCTCTCACATTATGGTGTGGGATGCTGGCTTGACAGCCGCGGATAGAAAGACATTACAGAGGGTGGTGAGCACAGCACAAAACATCGTGGGCTGTCCCCTGATACCACTAGACCAGGGCTTTTCAACCTTTTCACCCATTGTACCACTTTTAGGATATGGCAATATCTGAGTACCACCAGTCACCTAGCATGGTGTCAAAAACTTGATGACCCCCCCAAAAAAGGAAAAAAGTGATGAAGTACAGGTAGTCCTCGACTTACAGCAGTTCACTTAGTGACTGTTCAAAGTTACAATGGCACTGAAAAAAGTGCCCCCCAAGCCACAGCCGAGCAAGACACCTGCCTGCCCGCCCGGTGGTGCTCTTCCTCCTGTCCGAGGTTTCCATTGTTGTGAGCATTTCTGTTGAGGATTGGCAGTGGGAGTGGGGTGGGGGGTGTTTGGTTTTTATTCCCCCCCCCCCGTCTGCTGGGTGGTTGCAGCAGGTTTTGGTCACTTCACATGACTCTGGGACACTGTGACCGTCATAAATAAGAATCAGTTGCCAAGCATCTGAATGTAAATCACAAGACCCTGGAGATG
>NW_015401986.1:0-4218 GCF_001527695.2 Protobothrops mucrosquamatus
CACTGCATTAAGCAGATGTGGCTGGACGTGGGCCTGCATTGGAACTGAGTTAGGATAATACCCCACCTCTCCTCCAGACTCTTTAAGGGAATGAAATACAGGTAGTCCTTGACTTACAATCATAACTGATTTCTATTGGTAAGTGGAACAGTGGTTAAGTGAGTTTCGCCCCATTTTACGACCTTTCTTGCTACAGTTAAGTGAATCGCTGCAGTTGTTTAAGTTAGCAACACGGTTGTTAAGTGAATCCGGTTTCTCCATTGACTTTGTTTGTCAGAAGGTCGCAAACGGTGATCACATGATCCCGGGACACTGCAAACTTCATAAACCCATGCCAGTCGCCAAACGTCCAAATTTGGATCACGTGACCCTGGGGAGGCTGCGATGGTCGTTAAGTGTGAAAAATGGTCATAAGTCACTTTTTTTTCCAGTGCTGTTGTAACTCTGAAGGATCACTAAACAAATGTTTGTAAGTTGAGGACTACCTGTACAGTGTAATCCTCCTTCCCCCCAATTTCTCCCTACAATAATCCTATGGTGTAGTTGGGCTGAGCAAGAGTGACTGGCCCAAAAACCCCTTGTGAGCTTCTGTAATGGTATCTGGGAATGCAGGAGGAAGAGCCTCAGCGTGGACAACCATCATGCACAAAGTAGAAGGAAACTTCCCTGGTTTTCTGGGAAGCAAAAGTGAAGAAGGGGACAAATGCTTTCAGACTTGCAAGATTTCGCTACTGCGACTTCACAATAAAGGTTGTCTTGGTTTGTGCTTCTTGTCCCCCACCTTGAAAGGCTGACAGCTTCCATGGCTGAGGTTGGACCTGACTATGAGTCTTCCTGGCCCCCCAAGTCCAACATTAGACCATGATGATTCTCCAGTATGGAAAAAGGAACACCCAGGTCTTCAAAGCGTGACAAAAAAAAAAAGTTAATTTGCTAGGTTTATCTACCACAGTGGTTCTCAACCTGTGGGTCGGGACCCCATTTGGGGTCAATCGACCATTTCACGGGGGTCGCCAAGGAAGGCTGTCTGCCATTTTTTTTGTCCGCCATTTTTTTTGTCTGCCATTTTTTTCCCCTTTTCCGGCGGGTGCCTTACCTCCCTTGGGCTGGGCCAGCTGGTGGTCGGCCTGCTCCGTCTCTGCCGCTTGCCAGCTACGCCTCGGCCGGCGCAGGGGGCGGTACCACGCATGCACGGCGCTCCCGGGCATGGAAAGTCCTCGACTTACGACCGGTTGGGTAGTCCTCGACTTACGACCGGTTTAGTCCTCGACTTACGACCGGTTTAGTCCTTGACTTACAACCGGTTTAGTCCTCGACTTATGACCGGTTGGGGTCGTGGCATTAAAAAGGTTGAGAACCACTGATCTACCACAAAGCTAATGTGTAGCGTTCTGTATCCTGATGTCCTCCAAAGGCTTCACTGGCTAAAAAGGATGGTTTCCTGACAGTTAGAACAATTAATCAGTGGAACAAGTTGCCTCCAGAAGTTGTGGGTGTATGGAATGAATTCCTGAATAACCAGCTGTCATAGAGAATTCAGGAATAGAAGTCAACACCTCTTTAAAGTTGCCAAGCTTGAGAAACCTTGTCCCAGTGGGTAAGAAAGCATACAAATTGGTGCCATAGCTCTTCACCTATCGCAAAAGTCCGTGCCAAGAAAGCCACTATTTCTTGAATAGCGGTGCGTACAATCATTGTGCGTCAAACCATTCTGAGCATGACATTTCCCTAAAGTCCCATTTGCAGCACAAAACTGTTATTTACGGTCTGTTCCAAGCACAAAACTGCTGCCCGGGAACCTTTTCTGCCCTTGAAACCGTACTTTCATGCTTCCTATGGGATTTGCAATGTGAGTTCAATAGATCAAATGAAATGTTTTGCACTCTCCTATCCTGTGACCTAGAGAGAATCCAGATGTGAAATAATGTAGATATGGGCTTGGGAAGAGGAAAGGGAACAATGAATCATTAAGGGGGGGGGGAGAGGGAAAAGGCAAGGAAAGAAATCTCAAAATAATGTCCCCTTCTTGATTTTGTTAAGTATAAGACGTGGTAAAGAGAAATTACGCAGGATGAGGGCAAATATGCGTGTCCCAGGATATCCCAAAGGTGCTTTTTCATGAGGCAACTGGACTTGCTTTTTTCTCTTTGAAGACGTTTCACTTCTTAACCAAGAAGCTTCTTCAGCTCTGACTGGATGGAAGGATTTATACTCCTTGCAGACAGCTGATCATTTGCATTCTTTTAGCGAGTTATTGATGCCACCTGGAGGCTTATCTGTCACCGGAGTAGTGCAAATGGATGTGGAACCTTCTTGGAACTGTTGAAAGGTCTATGTTGTAGACCAGAGGTCCCCAAGCTTTTGGGCACCAGGGACCAGTTCCATGGAGAGAGGTTTTTCCGCAGACTGGAGGGTATGTGGTTTTCTGTGCTGCGTGCATCCCACAGATGGGGCTTTGCTTGTTTGTGCGGACCGGTTGCTGGTATGCCGTGGCCCGGTACTGGTCCACAGACCAGGGGTTGGGGACCCCTGTTGTAGACTGAAGATAGATGCTGTCATATCTCTCCCCCTCAGTTGAAATAGGGCTGTTCGGTTTTACATAGATGGCCTCTTTGACCCCTGTCTCAAACCAGCGATTCTCTCTGTCTAAAATGTGGACTTTGATGTCTTTGAAAGAGTGGCCTTTGTCTTTTAGATGCAGATGGACTGCTGAATCTTATCCTGATGGGTTTGTTCTCCTATGTTGTGCCATACCACTGGTTTGAGAGAGGGGTCAAAGAGGATCAAGAAAAACCTTCTTCCACGATGCCGTTACCCAAAACATAAAGTCATTTTATGCATTTTCCTATCTTGAAATGCAGTGAATGGATGTCAAGAAGCCCTTAGCTAATGGAATGTCCTCCTCAGAAAGATAGTTTCTTTGCAGGTCAAAGCAAATAACCAACATTTAACAAACAGAAGGACGAGGGGGGACATGATAGCAGTGTTCCAATATCTCAGGGGCTGCCCCAAAGAAGAGGGAGTCAAGCTATTCTCCAAAGCGCCTGAAGGCAGGACAAGAAGCAACGGGTAGAAACTAATCAAGGAGAGAAGCAACCTAGAACTAAGGAGAAACTTTCTGACAGTTAGAACAATTAACCAGTGGAACAACCTGCCTCCAGAAGCGGTGAATGCTCCAACACTGGAAGTTTTTAAGAAGAGACTGGACAGTCATTTGTCTGAAATGGTATAGGGTTCCTGCCTGAGCAGGGGGTTGGACTTGATGACCTCCAAGGTCCCTTCCAACTTTATTATTATTATTATTATTATTATTATTATTATTATTATTATTATTATTATTATTATTATTATTATTATTATTATTATTATTATTATTATTATTATTATTATTATCCCATTTTATTCTTCCAGGTCTTCTAACAGTGTCTTCATGCTGTTACGATTTTCACCTTTCCTTGGGCTCTTTTTCTCCTTTTTCTTATTCTTTTGAAATTTACTTTGCTATATATGTTATTCTGCATTTTAAACTGTAAATGTTGTCATAAATTGCTTTCACCAACTATCGCATACTGTAAAGAAGTGCTTCTCAACCTCACCAACTTTAAGTGTGGGGACTTCAACTCCCAGAAGCGCTAGGTGGCGCTAATGCCCCAAAATGAAACAAGGTTGGTTCTCAAGTGGGGACTAAGTGGTGTAGACAGACAAGAAGCATTGCTGGGGGACCAGGTGTGTTGGTGGAGGAGTCACAAAGGTAATCCTTACAACTTACAACCATTCAAGGCAGGACAAGAAGCAACGGATGGAAACTAATCAAGGAGAGAAGCAACCTAGGACTAAGGAGAAACTTCTTGACAGTGAGAACAATTAACCAGTGGAACAACCTGCCTCCAGAAGCAGTGAGTGCTCCAACACTGGAAGTTTTTAAGAAGAGACTGGACAGCCATTTGTCTAAAATGGTATAGGGTTTCCTGCCTGAGCAGGGGGTTGGACTAGATGACCTCCAAGGTCCCTTCCAACTTTTATTATTATTATGGATCATCGCACAGTCAGCCAGATGTTCAGACTGGATTTGGCATTTTGTCTACCTATCGAGTCCTTCCCAAGGACCTGGGATAGGCAGATGTGGATGTTTGATGGTATTACAGATATCGTCGCAGGATGGAAGCAGTTCCTAGTAAGGCCGCCTTTTGCAATTGACTAATAGCGAATTTGTCAATG
>NW_015401987.1:0-4217 GCF_001527695.2 Protobothrops mucrosquamatus
GCGGTGTTAATTGAGTTGCCGATGGTAGCCGGGCCGCGTCTATCGGCCAGGGAGGCCAGCCCGTTCAATATTAACGATCCCACTCAGGTTGAGAGTTTAATTAGTCGCCAATGAGGATAAAATCCTGCATCGTGCGTCATTCAGGTTTTTCCACAGCCTTCTGGATGGGATTCCCGCTTTCTCTGTGTCTTTTTTTTTTTTTGGCATCTTTTCGAGTTTGTGGTCTTCCAGGCCCCCTGGATGGTGAAAGACAGGGCGAAACATGTTAGCTTACGCAAATTTGGTTTGCCGCCTTAGGGAAGTGGGCGCAAACCCAGACTGGGTTACAAGTTCCAGGAAGATGGGGGGACGGTACTTCCAGCACATTGGAAAACCACCCACTACAGGTCGTCCCCGTCTTAACGATCCCCACAAGTGAACCCCGAATTTCTGCTGCTAAGCGAGACGTTGGTTAAGGGAGTTTTGCCCCGTTTTACAACCTTTCCTGCTACCGTCCTTAAGCGAATCGCTGCAGTTGATACATGAGTAACCCAGATTGTTAACACGAATCTGGCTTCCCCTGTTTGACCTTGCTAGACAGGTCGCAAAAAGGGGGTCACGTGGCCCCCGGGGACACTGCGACCGTCATAAATACTGGCTAGTTTCCAAGCATCCTATTTTGATCACATGATTACGGGGATGCTGCGGTCGTCGTAAGTATGAACCAGTTGCTAGGAGGTAAATTACATGACGCTGCAACGGTCGTAAGGCTGAAAAACGATCATAAGTCCCTTTTTTTTCCCAGTGGGGTTTTAACTTTGAGTGGTCGCTAAATGAACTGTTGTAAGTTGAGGAACGACCTTTGTTAGTTTGGGAGAACCTCGCTTCTGTCCTTTCAAATTTACCTTTATTTCCACCTTGTTCTCTCCGTTTCCAGGGAAGGAATCTGTCCCGGATAGCTTAACCCCTGAAAGAGAAAAGCAGAATAAAACGTGGATCGCTGGTGAGTAACTCCGTGGGTTAATGCAAGCTACGTGCCCCCTACAGGTAGTCCTCTACTTATGACCACAACCGAGCTCCAGATTTCCGTCGCTAAGCGAGACGTCTGTGAAGCGAATGGTGCCCCCTTTTACAACCTGGCTTTCCTCGGTTGTTAAGTAAAAATCACCACAGTTGATACATTCGTAACCCGGTTGTTAAGTGAAGCTGGATCCCCCCCTCCCCCCGTTGACTTCGCCGCAAAAAGGGGGAATCACGTAACCCCGGGACGCTGGCCACCGTCGTAAATACGAACCAGTCGCCGAGCATCTGAATTTTAATCACGTGACCGTGGCGATGCTGCAACGGTCGTCAATGTGGAAAAACGATCGTGAATTAGTTTTTTCCGGTGCCGTTGTTACTTCGAAACGGTCGACAAACGAATCGTGAGGTGAAAACCTGAGGTATTTTGTGTCAATCAACGAAAGATGGATCTTTTTTTTGTCCTGCTCTGGGGAAGAGGGGGGGTGATGACCCCCCCAAAAAACCCATGGTGGGGACTCCCCGTTGGGGGAAGCCTCGATCCACCGAGAGTTTTTACTCAATCATGGTCTGAACAACAAACCAGGATTTGTGTTGCTTCAGTTAGGACCGTTTTTCCCCCCCCACTTCTCGCTTTCGTGACAGAAATTTGGGGCTCAATCATAAGTCGTAAGCCAAGGACTACGTGTGTGTGTGTGTGTGTGTGTGTGTGTGAGAGTGAGAGAGAGAGAGAGAGAGAGAGAGAGAGAGAGAGAGAGAATTGCACGTCCCAATCTCTCCCCAGCACCCAACCTTCCAGCTTTCTTTTCTTTCTTTTTCTCTCTTCCTTCCCACCTCTCTATTCCCTTCCCTTTCTTCCTTCCTGCCTCCTCCCAACCTCCCCCTCCCTCCTATTCCCTTCTCTTTTTCCTTCTATCTCCCTTCCCCCTCCTCTCTATTTTCTTTGTTCCTTCTTTCTTTTCCTTCCTTCCCTATTTCCATCCCTTTCTTCCTTTTTCTTCCTTCCTTCCTCCCTCCCTATTCCCTCCCTCTTCCTTCCTTCCCACCCCTCATTATTCCCTCCCCTTTTTTCCTTCCTTCCTTCCTTCTTCTTCCCTCCCTTCCCACCCATTATTCCTTTTCCTCCTTCCTTCCTTCTTCCTCCCTCCCTCCCTTCCCACTCCTATTTCATTCCTTCCTTCCCTCTTTCCTTCCTTCCTTTTTCTTCCTTCCTCCTTCCCTTCCCCCTCCCTATTGTCTCCCTCCCATCCTTCATCTTTCTTCCTCTTTCTTTCTTCCTCTTTCTTTCTTTCTTTCCTTCCTCCCTCCCTCTTTCTTTCTTTCTTTCTTTCTTTTTCTTTCCTTCTTCCCTCCCTCCCTCCCTCCCTCTTTCTTTCTTTCTTTCTTCCTTCCTTCCTTCTTCCTTCCTCTCTTCCTTTCTTCCTTCCTTCCTCCCTCCCTATTCCCTCCCTCTTCCTTCCTTCCCACCCCTCATTATTCCCTCCCCTTTTTTCCTCCTTCCTTCCTTCTTCTTCCCTCCCTTCCCACCCATTATTCCCTTTTTCCTCCTTCCTTCCTTCTTCCTCCCTCCCTCCCTTCCCACTCCTATTTCATTCATTCCTTCCCTCTTTCCTTCCTTCCTTTTTCTTCCTTCCTCCTTCCCTTCCCCCTTCCTATTGTCTCCCTCCCATCCTTCATCTTTCTTCCTCTTTCTTTCTTCCTCTCTTTCTTCCTTTCTTTCTTTCCTTCCTCCCTCCCTCCCTTTCTTCCTCTTTCTTTCTTTTTCTTTCTTTCCTCCCTCCCTCCCTTTCTTCCTCTTTCTTTCTTTTTCTTTCTTTCCTTCCTCCCTCCCTCCCTTTCTTTCTTCCTTCCTCTCTTTCTTTCTTTTTCTTTCTTCCTTTCTTCCTCCCTCCCTCCTTCTTCCTTCCTCTCTTCCTTTCTTCCTTTCTTTCTTCCTTCCTTCCTTCCTTCCTTCCTTCCTTCTTTCTTTCTCCCTTCTTTATCGGCCAAGTGTGGTTTTTTTTTTCCCCTCCACAGATTCCGACGAGACCGAAGCCGCAGCTTCTGGCAGCGCGGGGGACACTACGGTGAGTTGATCCATTTCTTGGGTTTTTGTGGGGAGGGGGGCCTTCTTAACAACACTTCCCGCCATCGGTCGTCCCCCCCCCCCCCCCCCCCCCCCGCCTTCCCCCCCGATTTCGGACTGCAGGGTCTTAACCCCCCCCCCCACTGCCCCCTTTCCCCAAACGCACAGGTCTGCCTCCCGACTCCCGGCAGGAGGGCAGATGTTTCTGAATTAAGACTAAAATTAATTAGCGCTGTCTGCGGAGGCGGAAAGGGGGGGGGCGAGCGAGGTGCTTTGCCCACACAACGCCAATTGGGTGCAGTCAACTGTGAACGGAGGAGGTTAATCAGAGGAGCGCCAGGCGCTGGGACTGCCAGCCTAGCCGAGATTTTTCTTTCTTTCTTTCTTCTTTTTTATTTTTTTATTTTCCCCTCCTGTTTAAAATTATAATGACGGATTGGAGTTTTATACCGACTAATAACAGGAGCGGTGAAAAGGGTTTTGAAAAAGCCGCTCACACGCTCGGCTTCTTGGAGCCCTCCTGGGCCGGGCGTTAATTGCCGGCCTTCCTGGAGGGGTGGGTGGGCTAGGGGCCTGAGGGATGCAGGGGCAGGGGATGATGGCCCTTGCTTTGCCCTTTTCGGGAGTCCGGCTTTGTTCAACCAGCCACCTCGAGGTGGGGAGCTGGAAGCCCCCTGCTCTCTGCTTTTGTTCAGATTCCAGAGGCTTCTGTCGGTCGGTTGTTTTTTAAGAATTATTATTATTATTATTATTTTAAAAAAAGGAAGACTGCTGTGCAGAAGGGCGCGGGGATAAGCCTCGTTGGTGTTCCGAATTGAGCAAAAATACGAATTAACTCCTGGCTCTTAGGTGGTGGGTTAAGAATAACTCTGAATTCCTTCCTTCCCTCACTCACTCCTTCCGTCCATCCTTCCCTCCCTCCCTCCTTTCTTTCTTCCCTCCCTCCCCCTCCCTCCCTCCCTCCTTCCTTCCCTCCCTTTCCTCCTCCCCTCCCTCCTTCCTTCCTTCCCTCCTTCTGTCCCTTCATTTCCTCGATTTCCTTTTTTCCCTTCCTCCTTCATTCTCTCCCTTTTGTCCCTTCCTTCATTTCCTCCCTCCCTTCTTCCTTCCCTCCTTCCTTCTCTCCCTTCTTGCTTCCTTCCTTCCCTCCCTC